>NW_009605092.1:0-2430 GCF_000690535.1 Cariama cristata
CAACCATAATGATTCTATGATTCTATTGATGTTTAGATTGCGTTGCTTAACTTAGATGCTTGTCTTTATAGTCCCTGCATGTCCTGAGAAATAGGTGGTGTTTTGTCCTCATATTACAATACATGCACTTGAGAAACAGTCATCTGATGGCAACGCAAATTTGAATAAAACAGCCACAATGACATACTAATGAATGTGTTTGATGTACCTCGGTCCTCAGAGTCCAGCTCACATTCAGGTAGCTGCCATCTCCAAGAACCTTTGAAGGTCACCAGATGTAAATACTAAGTGTCAAGGCACAATGCAAATAAGTGCTTCTGGTTGATTCAAGAAATTTTTTTTCTGTTCAATTTAGGCTTAAAAAAAACTTGATTTCTGGTTTCCTGAAAACTAAGGAGGGTTGTTGAAAATCTAAAATTTGCTGCTCTAAATTTTACTTTTGCAGATCCAGCCCATATCTTCAAAGAACACCTCCACACTGGTGGTATCAGTGATGGCCATCTCAACATCTACGTTTTAATAGTGGCAAATGAGAAGCTGAGTATTACACACAAGATAGCACATCTAATTGGTACTGTTCATGCAGGTGGCATCCTGACAAAGGCTTTGGCCTTTAGCAATTTCACCTGAGTCAGCTTTCTGTGACAAACCCAACATTTGAGTCAGCTTTCTAACTTTTCTAACAAACTGTATAACGTTCATGGATTTGAATTGTGGTTTAATGTAAAGTACAAAACTCAATCAGTGGAGCTTAATTTCACCCTGAACAGCTAACTCTCTCCAAGAGAAAAAGGTGGACTGGAGCTGTAATTCTATTTTAAGCAGCAGAGCATTTGATAATGAATCGTAACAAAATTAGAAAGGGATAATATTAAATTACCTTAACCTTACTCTTGCTGTCACCTCACTATAGCAGATGACTGGAGAATGGTTGATTGTGTGGCTTTGGGATTGAGGTGTCTTTTACAAAAAGAAAATAAGACAGTTTGAAGAGTGAAAAGTGAATTCTGAAATCCATGTGAAGACCATTGGTTTTCTTTCTTTCTGCCTTGCTTTCTTGTTCCTTAAGTACCTTTTTTTTTTTTTTTTCAGAGGGATTTCAAAGGGAATTTTATTTGGTTTAAGGTATCTTTTTAACTTCCAAGCTATACTTGGTGCCAGAGGAGTGACACTATGATATGAGACCCATGGTACAATCCCAGCTCTGGCTCCGCATGTGGCCTACAGTTAGGACATACAAGCAACTGCTCTCCTAGAGTTTTTTCCCTAAAAGAAACACTTGTTTAATGCTCAAAATCAGGCCTTCTGCCATTTTATGCCTAATTAATAAGACTGTGAACCAGTTTTGGTTGGGCTATCCATACATTTCACAACTTCCTTTACTTACCCAGCGCTGCCAAAGTCTACCATGCTAGCTCACCAGCCTCTGCTCCTGGGGCAGCATCTGAGCTCTCTTTGGCCATTTTAGCAGTCACGAATTTACCCCTCGCCCTGGAAGGTGCATACAGCCAGCTCTAAACACTACTGCTTTTCTCAGAGAGAGCCCAGAGAGCAGCAGTCAAGGCCATTATTCATGTCTCTCCCTACGCATGTGGCCAGCTTGAGCCTCGCAGTCACCTGGACCCTCCTCTCAGGGCCGCGGCTGCAGAGCCAGCCACAGGAATGACATCGACGAGCAGTGGTCAGCTGCCCACAAAGTCCTCCCCTCCTGGGCAACTTGTGACCCCTGCTTTCTTGCCCTCTGGCACCCTGGTCCAGGTCCTGCTGCCACCAGCCAGAGGAAGGTGGTGGTGTTTATGGCTGCTTCTCTGACTGGGGAGGTTCATCCACAGCCACAGCCTGGGGATCCAGCCTGGCTTCCTCCAATGAAGAGCTGCCTCTTCACTGGGGTTTGGCCATGGCATGTAGGCAGCCTTTACTTTTGGCTGCCAACTCACTGTTCCCAAGTCACATTTTTCTCACCTGAGGATTTGAATGTGCTGCATTTCTGGCACTGGGACTGAGCAGACTGAGGAGCTGGTGTTTAGATATCGACAGAGGTCTTTCCTGGTCATCACATCAATAGATTTTCTAGCTGTGACGTTGTGAGTGGACATTGGATTTGAAGATCCTAAATGGTCTGGCAGTTGTCTACACTAGAGGTTAACGATTTATGTACCAGTTTGCATAAGATAGATAGAGCTCTTTCAGTTTACAGGGGCCTGTAAATTGATGGTCTGGGACATAAATGGCAATGAACAAAGGGATGCAACTGTAATCAAGCTTTCTATCATATCAGAAACAGTTTTAAAAACAGAACCGGTGCTTAATACTTAGCTGCAAAGCACTATTTCCTTCATTTTCAAGCCACCACATGCCTGCAGACAGGGGACTGGCATCCCATCTATGGCAGCTGCACCTCCCTGCAGAAAGTAACGCAAACCTGTAAAG
>NW_009605092.1:2461-16322 GCF_000690535.1 Cariama cristata
GTCAAGAAGTCCATTCTGTTAGTCCGTGATTAGGGGATAAACCTCGGCCGCATTTCCTGACGTGAGCACTCTGCAACCCCAAAGGATATTGCCTGCCTTAGTATGGTTTGGCTTTCCGGATGAGTACCTGACCAGAGCTGCAGCCCTAGCCTTGCCCTCTGGCTCAGATCCTCCTCAGGTTTCTAACGTGAAACCCAAATGAACTCTTGGTTTCATCCCTCCTTAAATTCGCCTGTCCCCCCTTTCCATATGACATCTGTGAGTTACCCCCAGGGAGATCTGATCCTTTCCAAGGGAAAAGCTATCATCTTGTCCTCCATATTGATGTAGTAGCCAGTTCATAGCATGCTTCTCAACAGCATTTCCTTCAAACACCTTTTACTTACAAAGAAAATCCTCCTACCCCACTGGAATAAACTGATTTCTAAGGAAAGAGATTACAGCTACTATTTGTTCCTTGATTGTGTTAGAAACCTCACTGGGCAAAGTTCTGTGCAAGAAATCTCGTGGACAGCCTCATCCCAAGAGCTAATACAGAAATGGGAAAGTTTGGTCCAAGCAGAGAGAGCAGACACAGATGTATGTGAGAAAAACATAACTGCCAGCAGCCCTTCTGCAACCACCTGCTGATTCAGTAATAATTAGCCATTGCTTCCTACTGCCAGAACACCCTACCATTACTGATACTAAACTGGAGCATTTTCTATAAACCTCATCTAGACCTGCAGGAAGCAAAAGCCATTATTTCGCGTGAGAGTTATAAATCCCATGCAGTGAAAATAGCTACATTTATCACACTCATCTCCCTATGTATAGGGACATAGTGAGTTATTTGTGGAGTGGTAAATAAGTAATCACTTTAAGATACACAGGGCTTTCCAGGTGGCTAGACAATAGCTTATCTACTCAGCAGACACTGAATTCTCTTCCAGTAAATACATCGCAGCTAGCCGTGCCATCTATGGCCAGGAGGTATAGCCCAGTGCCAGTCAAAGTCCATCTCCTTCATTTCCTCCTGCACCTCAATGGATGGAAGTCACTATTTCCTTCTACCACACAATAATGGAATCAAAATATAACAGTAAATTTATAATAATGTTCTGAGGTGTTTCCCCTCTGGGACTTGACCACAGGAAGGGACAGTGTGCTTCAATGGTGTGGTACCCCTGTGAAAGCTTGCCAGAGAGCGAGGAAGATGCACAGTGAACAGCATGTTACATTCAGTTCTCCAGCACTTTGTTAGCAAAGAAGTCTTCAAGCATTCAGAAATACAAAATGCCCTAAGCAACAGCATTTTGTGAAATTATAGTCATTTACTTCCTCATCTTAAAAAAAAGCCATGAAACGAGATGGCTGGATTTTGAATTACAAGGCTTAACAACAGAGCAGGAAGGAAACGAGCTGTTTGCCTGTATATGATTTAACTAGCAGTGTTCGCTCTGTTACAAGTCTACCGATGCAGGGTGCTCTTGTTAAACGGGGAATCCGAAAAGTGGCTTCCATAAAAAGCATAGCAGCAGACTCTCGTGTATGTGTGCGGTCAGTCACAGGAAGTAGTTATTTTGAAACCTTTAGGGGTATTCTGCTTTGCAGAGGAAATATTCATACCCAGTAATGGCAAGAGTCCATCTCAGACACCCACACACGCACACCTCCAGCCCTGAATCGGACCTTAGTGATTCAGTAAAATGGAGTTCTCAGATTGTTATGGAGAGGTGAAATGTGCACTGTCCAAACAGACAGGAAAATTCAGGGATAGGAATATGAGATTTTATACACCTGCAATGGAAAGCACCTACATACCCACAAACCCCAACAACACCTAGCAGGACAGGTGTTTTAGGGGAGCAAGAACAGACTTGGATTTGGTATGCTGATTACTGGAGAGAGAGAGTTAAAAGAACAGTCTTCTCACCAACTGGAAGTGTTGTCTAGTAAATGTCACCCCTCCCAATGAATCTTTTACCTCCTGCTTTCATCAAAAGCCCCGTGCTTAACCATGATTAACGAGCTCCACATCCACTAGGTCCACAAAGCTCCTGATGAGCTCACTAGTTTGCTTAAGAAAAACCTTCAGTTTCTGATCAAATCCCCGAACTCCCCATAGAAGCATAAGAAGGCGGAAATAAACCAAATGCAACAGTTCAGTCCAGGGGCCAATTTACTTAGGGGATTTCCTACAGACATGAGCTGAAATCTGAGATAGCAGAACAATCCCTGGTCCATCCCAGTCAGAGCGCACACCCCTGGGGCACTTCTCAATCGCCCAGAGAATCATACAATCATAGAATCATTACGGTTGGAAGAGACCTCAAAGACCATCAAGTCTAACCGTATACCCAATGCCACCACGCCTGCTAAACCCACTAAACCATGTCTCGAAGTGCCACATCTAAACGTTTTTTGAACACCTCCAGGGATGGTGAGTCCACCACCTCCCTGGCCAGGCAGCAGCGGGGCAATCCAAAACAGCCACCACCAGCTTCAGTCTGCAGGGTGGGAAGGGGGTGGCCGTGCCAGCAGCCACCCCTCACAAAACCCCTTTCTCTCACCGGTCACTGCTGCAAGCACTGGCTCTGCAGCTCCAGTGGGACGCTGCCGTGCGCCATTATTCAGCTCCCCGTGGTGTTCCTCTCTGTTAGTGTCATGGTGCACTGGGGATCCACCTTCAGCAGCTGCAATATCCCTGCTTCTCTTGACCTAAACCCGGGGAAGCTCTGCTCTGGGACAGGGTGAGGGGACGGGTGAGGACAAGGTGTCACTAGTGGGATGGGCAGACTTGACATAGAAGAATAGGGTGAGAAGTGCTGACACTGATATGATCAGGGAACAAAGCAAACCACATCCCCAGCATCAGTTATGGGGCTCCCAGGTTGTTTTATAGCATCAGTTTCCTATACCCCCAGGGTTTCTCACCAACAGAGGCTGCAGGACCGCTCCTCATGGTGTTTCCCAGTGGCCAGCCAGGATAGGGCCACCAGCACTCAGGTGTTTCCAACATTATGACCCCAAACTCAGCTCTGGCAAGGGTAGGAGACAACACCCCCAGCAAAGAGGAGGTGACTCAAAGTAGCCATGGTGCTATGCACCCTGAGCCCCTTTATGGGCCTGCTGAAGCACTCCTAGACCTGCAGGGGCCAGGGCTGCTCACAGGGGATGGCTGAGTGTAAGGATTGGCACCAGGGCAGAGCTCAAGGGAGCTGCTTCCATCTGGTCCATGGACAAGACAGATCCTCAGGCAAGCACAGGAGAGCTCACCAAGGGCAAAAACAGAGGAACAGCTGCCTGCAACGGCACCACCACCCTGCTACCCCCCAGTTCCAGTTTAACATCCGAATATGCCGGAGCTGCCCTCAGCACGGGAGGGCCAGGCACACAGCAGGCTGCTGCACACCTATGTGGCAATACCCGGTAGAAATCCACTACAATATCCTGGTGTGAATCCAAGGAATGTTTCACACTAGTCCTTCAGCTTTTCGGAGGGCAGTTGCGTAATCCCTTTAAAGCAAGATCCCAGCCCAGCCTGCAGTCCAGGAGGGCACAGACAGCTCAAAATAACAACTTGGTTCTTTCTAGAAGAGCAGGAAATATTTGTTGTTTTGATTTGTGGTATGACTGGACTGCAGTATAGCCTGTGGCATCTACCCATTCTCTCAGAGGGGTTATGTGAAGATGGATCCCTTCACTAGCTGTCCACTGTATTGTCTACTTTGGCTTCAGCACACAATCAATGGTCAAAGTAGACTGAGGAAGACCAATGAGTCATTTGCTTCTTTGTTATCCAGGAATACTTTTTTTTCCTGTCTGAATTGGAGCCCTTCTGACTCTTATTGCAAGAGAACCAAATGGGACCAGCAGAGAAATTAGGGAACATGATGTAACAGTCCTTTAGGATATGATCTAAAAGCCTTTTCTTGCCACAAATCAAAGCAGCCAAACCACAGGACAAAAACAGCTCAGAGCCCATTGTCTACTTTTCTTACACTGACAAGATGCTGATGATTGTCACTCAATGGAAAACAAACTCCGAAGAGTCACCCCTCAAACATGCTTTTTATATTCCATTTTCCCCATTTTCTGTATTCATTTCCCCAAGTATGTCCTAAACAACATCTACTTGTGTACCATATTTTACATGGAAGTAATTAGTTTTATACATTAATCATAATGCACATTTAACTCTACATTGCACTTGCATCCAAATCATCATCACATTGTCGTGGTTTTATTATTTATTGCTATTTAACCGCCACCAGTCTGTTTAGCAGGAAAACAACTCTCACAGAGGACCCAGACATTCCATAAGTTACCATACTTGTAGTTTCAATCCTGTAACTGAAACAGAGCTGTGTTACAGCTGAATGTCAGATATGAGGCTCTTATACGCAACACAGAGTTCAAAAAATCAAACCTTAAAGTGTTATTTTCAGACAAGATATTGTTACCTTTGACATCATCTTTATCAGGGTGAACGTGTATACTCCACGATATAGGTTGAGTAAATCTGGTGATTCCCAAAGATGACAAAGATAGAAGGATTTTTTTCTATAATCTACACAGCTCTCAAAGTCTGTTTGAAATCCCAGGTCTGGTTGGAAGGCAAAGGTAGACTTGGTTTCCCTGGACAAAGTCTCCAACAACAACTTGAGCTACAAACATGCTGTGCTGGTCTGTGCTGGATGGACAGTATTGATGAGAATAACTGGCATCTCTGGCAAAGTAGCTTCCTAGCGATCAGAAAAAGCCACGGGTAAGAAAATGCATAAATCGAAGTAAGAAATATCTGTTATCAGCACTTTGGCAGCCCACTCCTCCACAAGCACCTTCTTCTCTTTCGTACCCCAGGTAGCTTCAAACACATCCTTGTCAGGTTTTTCCACATGAGTTTATTTTAAGGCATCAACAGATGGGGCAGATCTGGTGGCTTTCACTGCTGCTTTTTGTTGCTTTACCAGTTACAAAAGGTCTAAGGTGGTAGGATCAGGCCCATACAGTAGGAAGCACAGCTTGTGCTGTGTTCTTCCCCGCACTCTGGAGACACCCCAAGCATTTTGATGCAGATCCAGGTCATGCACTTGTACCTTTTCCATACATTGTCCCATGAGTCCCACAGATTCTCCAGTCAAAATTCTGCTCACAGATAACATGCACACAAGATGGACTCATCCCATGGAACAGAAGCCATTCATCCACCTCCTGTCCTGGGCTTCTCTTTTCCATGTACTCCTTCTGCCTACAGACAAACATATCAGAAGTTTAGCACATGCATATACACCCCTGCACAAGCACTTCTTATCTTGATGGATCAGCTACCTTCTCCACCCAAGTCTCAGCCAGATCCAAAATAATAGGGAAGACGGAACAAAGAAATGGTGTAGCCATACAACCTGTACCCCAGTGTGTGATGAAACACACTCACACTGCACACATTGGAGCATTGCCTTGGCCTCCCCAGTAAATCTGTGGCACTGGTGTTTGAAATCAGGAGGCAAAGGAGTTGAGCTAAGACCCTTTTCCCCTGACTCAAGTCTTCCCCTCTCTCACTTGCCAGGACAAAGCCTTCCACCTAGAATCAACTGGCTGCTGGTGGTTTCATGCATGACATGAGAAGGCAGGTATACCAGTGCCCACAGCTACTCTCTTCAGTATTGCCTTTGCAAAAATCCCTTAACAGAGAAAGAGGGTATGTGGGTGGGGAAAAAAAAAACAATCTCTTCCTTTTGTGGTGTTAGATCTGATCTCAGCAGACTATGGCCCAACACTGAAATACTGAGCTAGATAGCTGGAATTGATGGCATAGCTGAAGGGGTGGCTTGATCCTTAGCTGGCCTTCAAAAAGAGTTTTCTTCTTGTCTGTTCATATTAGCATCAGGAAGGTCAAGATAACTAATGTGTGTCAGGTGGTCTTCCCCACTCATGCTTCTTCCTTCCCCGGCCTCCATCCTAAGGGAAATGTCTTAGACCTTCTTCCTTGTAAAACTAGCAGAAGAAACAAGAGAACTTTGAGCTGGAGCTAAGAGGAATCCCCATGTCATCACAAATGCAAAAAATCCCACTGCGTTTCAGATATTTTTTAAAAGAAACTTCACTAGTGTAACAGGAGCTATTTCAGAAAAAACAAGATTGTCTTGATGAGGGAGAACTGAAACAAGAAAAGTGAGTTTCTGATATATAGCAAATAGCTGCCACTCACACGTCATACAGGGATAAAGACAACAGATCACAGGCCAGACAGTGGTCTCTCATGCTCCCTCTGCAGCCCTGAACTCTAATTCTGCTTAGAATTAACACTTTCAGTTTTGGTCTCGGACCTCAATTTGTCTGATAAAACACTGACCAGTAAGCAGACCATATTTTCTACAAATTCAATATATCTGTTCTCATAGAAGAACTGAAGTAGTCATTTGTTTAGATGTATTGAAAGAATTTCAGTTCTTCTCTCTCTAAATCAGAGGGGTAAAATTCATTTAACCAGTTATACCCATCCTCTCACTGGCCTTTAAATCAAACTTGTCTATTAATTTCTGATTCTCTGTTCAGTCACGGCCAAGTTTGACACCAGGAAATGTGTAAAACTGCATATTACACCTACAAAACAAAGAGCCCACTCTGCCAGAGTTTTGAGTAAATGTTTTTGCTGAATTTGTGGAAAATGCTCATGCCAACTGGAACCACATTTTTTGCAGGAACATGCAGTTTTGGTGCTGTTTTTCCCTTGGAAAACTTCAGACCCAGACTGACATCTCTGGTTACAACACTCAAGCCCAAGTGATGCTATCCTGTGCTCCGTTTGTGAAATGATAGGGGCAGGCACCCAAAACAGGGAGCCTCAGGTTCAGTTCAAGTATAGGATTAAATGTCGATCTTCTATATCCTGGGGAAACAGTCCACCCACTTCTCTGGCTGTGGTTAATCAACCTTTCAGATTTCATGAAAAAATAAAACTCTGGCCTTCTCCATTTTGAATGAGAACATTGCAGTTGTAAGAAGCCAAACAGTAAAGAAAACTTTTCCCCAAATCATGTTGTTCTATCAACAGGGAGGGTATGTGCAACTCGAACTTATAATGCCTGGGTTTGTTGTTTTTTTCCTAAAAAAGGTCATCGAATCTCATAGTTTCAAAAATGGCTTATGTAAAGTCAGGCTTACAAAACAAGATTTGTATGCACCCCAAGTCTAAGCCCCAGATTTATAAAAGCCATCTTTATAATAAAAATCTTTTAAGTTGCTGGGTTTTCCTAATCAAAACACAAATTTCCTACAAACCCCAGGTCTAATTCCACAGGGCCCCAAACTTTTTGTCATCCCCCCCTCCCATTTTTGGATTTGGTTATTTTTCCACCATAAATCAGAGAATCAGAGCAGTCTGCTCCTGAGGAATGCATCTGAGCCCACGGGGGCTGGAATACGGGGCTGCGGGGAGAGTGAGGTGGTTTGCCTTTTGCCAAGGGGGAACACCCACATGCTGGGAGGACGGGATGGGGGCCCAGCCATTATCCGAACGGCTCTGCTGCCACCGGGGGAATGAAGTAAAGCGGATACAAACAACTGGAAATGCTGCCAAAGCGTCGGGCTCCGAGTCCTCGGGAGCCTGCGGATGCTGTAATCTGTCATTGTCTGATGAAATAGGTTCTCGATTTCTCTGTATTTGTTGTCATTGTGGCTGATTTCTACTAACTGGAAAAAAGTTAACGCAACACAGATCAGCACGTTACAGTGCTTTCTGTTACACCTCCCCGGTCCCTCCCAAAGGACCTAGCCACCACCCACTGTGGGTGCAATCATGGCCTGGGATTTTTCAGAGTCCCCTCTCACTTATTCATGGTCCCTTCCTCACTCTCACTCCTGTCCCAGTGCGATCTGAGCTCCGACTCGGAGAGCTTGTCCGTAATACAAAGGAGCTATGGCTTTCTGTGGGGCACATTTCTTCTGCCCAGAGAGCATCTGCAGTCCTAAGCAAGCTAAACTGAAGCTCTGCAAAGAGGCTGGGGGTTCAGAATAGGTGTCCCGCTGAAAAAGAGAAGGTGAAATCATTGTTCTATATCAAGTGCACACTTATCTTTCTTGTGCACTAAATCATCTTTATAGACAAGCCCTGATGTTACTGTAGTGAGTAATCACTGCAATCACATTGTCTGATGTTTCCAAACCACACAAGACCTAAATCTCTTCATAGCAATACTAAATGAGCTGATGGTCCCCCTAACATGTATGCTATGACTTGAAATTCTAGAGCGTGACTGAGTTTTAAAGGAGAAACAGTCCTGTGAATAGGGAGCACTGAGGCTCAACCTCCAGATCATCAGCTGTCATCTAGGTCAAACCAAAAGCGCAATGGATAAACCAACATTTCTGTGCACTGCCCATTTAGATGTATAATGCCATGGTGTGAATGGACAGTCCTGTGTTCCCTGAAAAGCTGCTCAGCCGTCCTTGTCCCTCTTGTAGCTGTACATTTTGGAGTGACACATTTGCAAGCTGAAAACTGACAAAAACAGTTCCTGGACTTAGGCATGTATTTTAGATTTGCTTGATGTGAGCCATTACAGTCTGTAACTTTTCCCAAATTAGTGAGCAGATGTGAACAGATGTATACCTTATATCCTATTTCAGGCAGTGCTGAATGGTCCCAGCCTGAAGGAAACATGACGTATGTGAACAGCATCCGATTGCTTGTTTAAAACAAGTTTAACAAACTCAAGGGATTTCCATGAGACAGGTCATGTTTCAGGCACTGCCTCAGAAAGACTTCTGTCTTTATATTCTGTATAAACTCTTCTCTCTTACTAATGCAAGCTACAAGTAGAGAATGTCCACGTATGTTATAGTTATGCTCTGCAGCAAGATGCATCACACAATGCTTGCAGCAAAGCGTTACCTTTTCCTTCCTTGCCTGGCTACATGCTTATAAATCTGCCTAATAATATCATGACCTAGTCCTGTCTCAAGAAAGTACAAACAGCTCTTCAAGCACGATCTGTGCATTACCTCTCCTTACCAACACCAGGCCACACTGGCCTCTTCTGGCAGTAAGTTATGAGAAAAAAAAAATAAAATAAAAAATGCAGTGGCACAAGTAGTTCACACAATGCCTGTTGAGACCCTAAGAAATTATTAAAACTGTATCCTTTTCCTGAATTGCATGGCAGGACCATGCAATTCAAGCCATTGGGAGAGGAATCAGAGAAGGGAAAGCTCACCAAAATCACGTCAGATAATCAATAGCTGCCTTTTGCTCCAGCCAGAACATTCACTTTCTTCCCTTTTCTCTTATTTCCCCTGACTGCTACAAGACTCTACCCACCCCTGTTCCAACAACACTGCACAAATTTCCCCTAATTGACGTCTCCCCTCTTTCAGTCCCACTCTTCCTCCGGCTCCAGACTACAGCATCCACAAACCAGGATCTCAGCCTTATTCCCTGAGCTTCCCAGCTCACCAGCAGGCTGTGTAGCAAACCAAAAGTGTGTTTTCCCCCGGCTATATGGCTATGCATGCCTGAGTTGGACCTGCTGTTTCATATTGTCACACGTATCAGCCTTGATAGAAGAATATAGAACACCACCCTAGAAACTCCATTACGGCAGAGTTTTTCTATCTCAGTTAGACTTACTTGAACAGCCCCAGCCATGTAACTGCTCATCAGCAGAAAGTGGGAAACTGCCCTGGCAGTCTCCAGGCTGGGGTTTCTCCTGGGTGCCCTCCCCGTGCACAGCCTGCCAGCACTCTCAGAGCCCCCGCCCAGCCTACCTCCATCAAATCTACATCAGCAGATAAATGAGACATCCTGAAGCAGGAGAGGACTTAATAAACAGATGTTATTTTCTGTGGGCAGGGAAATAGTGAGCATAACATCCCGTACCTTTCCTTGTCCTGTTTCCTGCTGCCACTCATTGCAGCGCTAGGACTTTGGAAGATTTTTATCACAGTCTGAGGATTCAGATTTCTCTGGACCATTTCTTGACAGAGAAGGCAAACACACCACGAATGAGGAAGGAGGGTTTTGCCATCTGGGAATGCTGCCCAGGAGAGCAGGTGTCATTGTGCAGCAGCACAGTGGGCTTAGCCTCGCTTGTGCCGTTCCTGCACCCAGCCCCTCCTCTGCTCCCTGCCGTTTCTGCTTCGGACATTTTGCTGTCAGTAAGAAGGGATCTCTGTAGACACTTTGTGATGTAGCGGCTGACTGAGGAACTGATTATCACCATCACCTGATTTCATGTTTTCTTCCCTTCAGATAGATTCTGTCTCCAAAGCCACTAAGCCTTGGGGGGTGGCTGACCTGGCTTCCAACCAGCACTAGCTTCTCTTGTGGTGTTGAAAGAAGAGACCCTCTCCTCTCTGACCTCATGGTGATAGCTCAGGGCAAACACTCACAGATGCCTGAAGTGATGCCTGTGAAATTTTGGAGGAGGTTTGTGGACATCTTTTTGACCACGCCTCTCTCCAAGTGGTCAAAGCATGGTGATTCCCTGCAAACTTTTTGTTCCATCTATAGTAGTGTGATCTCTATCACAAAAATAGGCCTATCTGAACTATCTAGTCCTTCTCTGGCGATCTAGACTCTGCCTTACTCATGCTACACCTTTTCTGTTTTCTCCTGATGTGACATAGTGCCTTGTCACATCGTACCAGGAGCTCTCACTGTTTTGCCGTTTGCTAGAGATGCTCGGGCTAATTCCTGCAGCTCCCCACAGCCTGGCAGCCAGCGCTGCCCACACCAGGCAGTAGCTCAGCGAAGGACGATGCCTCAGAGGCCGGGGAAGCCCCGAGCCTGCTGCAGGCAGGCACCCCGAGACTCTGGCAGCCTCTCCGGTGAAGGTCGGATTCACCAGCTCCCACACAGTGATGTGCCTGGATTGTGTCGCATGACTCAGGCTCGGCTTTATCACTGGGGAAGACGTAAGGATAGAAACTCGGCACAGTCACTCACAAGAGCACAGTAATGGAGTGGAGCTATGAGAAAATAAAACCCAGAAAGAGCTACTGAGGTGGTGCTCGGCCAGTGTCTGAGCACTAATTCACTGGCCTGCTTACAGCTCACTTGCCCTGCAGAGATCTTGAACAAACTCCTCTCTTTTCCCTGTTGAAGAAGGACACTAGAGAAGCCATGCTCTTTTTCCAGCCCCAGACAGAAAAGGACATCCTACCTACATCTTGCTCCCTCAGACTAGTTTGGAAGATACTATATGGCGATGCACAAGAGTTCCTCTAGGCATAAGACATACACACTTTTTAATATTTTAACCAAGGCTGCCTTCCACAGTATACAGCCTCCTTCCAATATGAGATATCATGAGCAACTGTCACTGCACACAAATTTCTTTTTAAGCTTTGCATAGAATGTATATATACCATAGAACCCCAAATACAGTTTACAATTAGCTTAAGGTGTGATACCTCTGACCTTTCTCCTTCCCTGTTCCTCTCCTCCAAGGCAACAGCCACAGCAGTTTGTGAGGTTTTTTTCTGCTTGGAAAAGCCCTAGCTGTATGGCACATACACACCCAGGGAAAATCAGAGTCACCAGCATGTCATGCTCACTGTACACCATGGTAAATCGGATTCATACAGAAAGTCAAATTACAATGCATGGAACAACCACCTACACTGTGTATGCACAAGAGGGACAACATATCCATGATGAATTAGCCACTATCATTCCCTTCAACATACTTGCATCCTTATTTCAGCCCTTGTTTTACCAATTGTAAATAGATAAGAAAGGCTCCCATATTTACAACCTTAGCTCAGTGTGGCGTAGCATTAAGGAGACAGAGGCACTACTCTAAAATGTGTCTCTGTTCAGACCAGAGCCACCCCCAGTTTTGATTAGTCTGCAAAAACTGCTTCCATTTTCTCTATCTTATGTTTAACTTTCCTCCCCTTCCCCTTCTTACTGTGCTAAGAGAGGCTGCTTGTACTCCATGAAATGTTCCCTCATTGCTCTTGCATCCAAGCAGAAAAGCATTTTCGATGACATTTTGGAAAAGAAACTGCATAACAGTTGGTTCCCCTGTAAGTGTGTCAAGAGGTAAGCACACAGATCTTTTACATTTGAAATCTATCTGATATTTCTGTGAACCAACTTGAAATTCAAAACTGCACTGGTAACTTTGAAACCACAGCTCCACATCTGCAGAAGTTATAGGGGCAGCACCTTTTTCTGGAGGCTACAAAGGCTTTGGGCCACAGTGATGTCACACACTTAGCAGAGTTGGAATTAGCATCTATACAAGTCACGGGGAAAAGCCAGTGATTTAAACCAGCCAGATCACAAACTCATCTCTGAGCTATGGTAGGGTCTCTCTGCCTTCTTTGCCAGTCCCTGCACCACAGCAGATCGGAGGGGCTCTCTCCTGTCCATCTCTTCTCTCTGTGTCCCCTACCAAGGACCGCTGGTGGCTGCAGCATGGTCTGATTACCTGGGCATGTCACCTCCCTTCACTGACCTTGCACAGTGTCACCCACCTCGCTCCCCGCAGCGCTTCACCCTCCTCTGACCAACCTGGGGGGGAGAAACAGAGGCTCCCTGGAAAGAGGAGCTGCGATTCCAGGCTCCAGAGTTATTTCCAGGTGAGCTTATAGATGGGGATGGCTCTTAGGAGCTTTGATGAGAAAAGCAGGTGGTTTTCAGGGATTTGTTTTTCAGCAGAAGTATGCAAAAAGTGAACTCTTCTCACACACACAGAACTTTCAAATTAAAATGAGTTTTCAACAAATTTGCCAGCCACCTGTAAAGGCATCCCGTTTTCAGAGCATTGAGGAAAATCAGCAAAAATGACAGAAATGTACAAGGTGATCAAGAAAGCACTGGGAGAATATCTGCATCACTTTTATCAAATAAAGCTAGCAGGTGCTAAGTTCAAAGCAAGCAAAAGGAGAGCCTCCTTCAAGCAACATTCAGTTCAGCTGTGGGAATATGTTCCACGAGATGTTGTGGATGTTAAAAGTTTATACAGCTTTAAAAAGTGATGGAATAATTACTGAAAGAAGAACGCATCCTGAGTTATTACATATACAGATACCAACTCTGATGCAGGAGATCCTCAAACCAAAAATTGCTGGAGGCAGGGAGAGAATTTTGGGAAAGTATCACTACATGCCTGACTTGAGCTTACAATTTCCTTTGGGCATCTCTGTCATCCAGCGATGGGGATGGGCTCTGAAGTTGGATGTACCTCTTGTCCTGGTACACTATAGCCTTTCCTACACTTTGGGGGAAGAAAACAGCAGGAAGGGAGTGACTGGCATAGGGTGCTGGGTATGAGAGGGAGTTGCTCACCTGCTTCCCATATTCAACCCAATGGTTGTGCCCATCCTGCCAATGCCGGCAATTTTCCATCCTACCCATGGAGCGGGCAGCAATGATCGACAGATAGTGCAGAAAGATGACCATGGGCAATAAAGGCAGATCAGTTTCTGGCAGTCCCAAAAGCATTTGCAACAAGTCTGCAGCCCTTCAGTGTGCTCTGCAGCACTCCCTGTCTCTTACACCCTCCTCCAGCTGTTCCTGCTTTGGGTCAAAATCTCCATTAATCTGCAGTCAGTGCTCAGCAGCTGCGATTAAACCGTGACTTTTGCGGGAAGGAGGAACTGACCTGGTTGCGATGCAGATGCTCAGGAAGAACACGACCCAGCAGATCTTACGGTTAACGCTGGACTTGTGCGCTACCTCCCAACTCTCCCTCAGCCCCACACCTCATCACGACCACCCTCCGCTCTCCCACCATCCTCTCCCCATACCCCAATCCTGCATGCTCCTACACCGGCCTCCCCTATAGCAGCTCCCCGCACCCGGCCAGCCCTCCCGGCAGAGGGGCTCCGGAGCTCGGCTGGCTCTTCCCGGGCTGCCCGGCCAGCG
>NW_009605093.1:0-463 GCF_000690535.1 Cariama cristata
AAAAAAAATATATTCCTGATATTTCAAGACATCTGTTTCTGCAAGTGCAAAGAGGTTTAAAAATGAAAATCCTAATGTAACATGAACTTCAAAGTGCAGGTGATAGCAAAGCCACATGACCAGAAATTACCTGGTGTAAAGATTCCTGGGAGGAGTGTGCAACCAGAGTTTGAGAGCTGCTGACAGCAGTGGGAAATACATAATCTAAGAACTGGAAAGCATTGGTCAAGTGATGTGTCATCTTGCAGAAGAATGTGATGCGAGGTTGACAGGAAGTGAGGAAATGAACCTTCTGGTTTTGTGTTTTACCCAGAAGCAATATTATTGTTAAAATAGCACTTCTAATGCAAATCTCTTCACTATTTGCCAACTCATAAAGTTTGTGTTTTCTTAATGCAAAAATATAAGATGGGGATTTAACTGATCACGCAATTAGTGTTTCACGAAATGACAGAATAAACTT
>NW_009605093.1:480-4980 GCF_000690535.1 Cariama cristata
TATGAGTTGAGCTTTTGGGGTGGGAAGGGACATGGCTTTGTTCATGAATGAGGATAGTTCTTGAAAAATGGTGATTTGTGGACTGCGAAGGCAGCAGTCAACCCTCAAATATTTTAGAGGCTGTTAGAAGGTGGTTGTGGAAATTGAGCCATTAACAACTGAGAAATAACCAGCATGATTCAGAAAGTAGGGGAAGGGGGTGGGGAGGGGATTCTCATTTTCTAGCTTCTGAGGTTTGCTTGCACAGAAACTACTGAAAAGGACAAATGGAACGAATGTTCCCTCACTTTAACTTGCTGCATTTAGTGTGTGAAAGTGATTCATTGTCTTTTGGCAAAAATCATAGCCTTGTGGTGAGGTACACAGAAGACTCCACCCAGACCCTTACTCACACATACTCAGAATACATTAGTAATAAATAATTAGGCGCTATTAATGTGGCTTATAGCGCATACTTGGTGAATCCCTTAAATGTTTCACTCGACCCATTTGAGTTTCTCATTTTCTTCCTCCTTCTCCTTCCATCCTATTTTGTTTCCATTTAAAAAGAGGAAGGAAAAGAAAGATGACAAACCCTGCCTAGTAAATGTTACGTTTGGAAGGGAAGGTGGGTGTAAAAACCCAGCGCCTTATAGTGACAGTCTGTATGTTGTCCTTGTTTGCAGAGTTACACGGGCAAGAGTAAGGGTGTGTCAGCCAGGGTGCTCTTCCTCCCATTGGCATTCACAAGTAACTTTTTGCGTGGTATACAGGTTGTTAGTAGGGAATGAGACAGTTAATTGTTAAATTCATGTTGGCGAACACAGAACATAGTATTTGAATAATCTACAGGGTCAAAAAACATGTGCAAGTCTCAGCATAGGTTGTTCCTTTGCATACAGTTGCTTATACTAATAATCTGCAAGATTTTACCTGCCCAGTTTTTGTTTAGGGAATATGCCATTGGGATTATTTCTACTCGGATTAGTCAAGTTTTAATTTTTTAGTTTTTTAATGAAGAGTGAACAGACATCTGAATAGTCTTTCTCTGTTTACTTATTTTTATTCACTTTTGTCAAATGATTGTTACTTTAGTAAATGTGTTATGGTCCAGGAATGCTCTGAATAAAACCACTATGTTAAATAATCAGATGACTGGCAAGTGTATTGCAGGAACAGGATGCAGTCGCATTCTGACTTCATGCTAAGTTTTTTGATGGAAAAAAACAAGGTAAGAAAGGAAAATCTACTGACTTCATTTGAAGATGACTGTGTGTGTGTGCCTACAACTGCCTGTCATGTACTAGAAAGGGTTACTAGTGCTGTCATCTATTTGAGGTGTATTGGAGGTGAATCTTAGCATTTAAAAGACTTTAAAAAAAATTATTTTATTTCCTGAGCTCCTTTGTTTCCATTAGTCAATGAGAATAACATGAGCTTGAATGTGACAGTTGGATCATTGGATGATGATCTGTGAAGAACTTCAAAATGGTTATTTGTTTGGATAAGATTTTTCGGATGACTTTCAGAAAGATTCTTAATTCCTCTCTCCATGCATGTGTGTACTCTCACTGCCTCTCAAAAAAACTTGGCCTTTATACAACATTTTTTTTAAGTGTCAGAATTTTTTTTGCCTCTCTTGAATCTGCAGTTGAAAGGAGAAGCATATCATATTGAAACTGCAGTCAAACTGTATCTTAACAGCTTTGAAATCAAAGCCAGGGATTTATGCTGTCTGATTAATAGCAGGTTAGGAAACACTTTCCTTATTGTGTGTGTGCTGGCTTGCAGATCTTTTTCAGGGAAAACTTGATAGACTCAAGTGCTTGAACTCTGGCAAAAATTTCATCTCTTATGCATTCAACAAGGAATAGTTTGTCTTCCACTGCTGATGCGGAGTACCTTAAACTATGAAGCAACTGACTGTGAGGCAGTACTCCATTGCAGAATGTTTTGCACTCCCTGTGCAAGTGAAGATGGAAATGCATAGGTGCTGAAATGAAAATGTGAAAACTGGTTGCAAAAATAATGCACTTTAGAGCATGTCTGTTGCCACTCTTTTGCTTCTGGTGGCATGCTGTTGTCCAGGCTTCTCTTCTGGGAGTCAGTGGCTCCTCCTTGAGCTAAGGGATTGTTGTTGGATGCTGTTCTCATTAAGAAACTCCTCTTGGAAATACACGGATGTGATTATTTAAGAAGGTTGATGGTCCACCAAGAAACCTGAGTGCAATGAGAGGCTGTAACAAAATGTGAAGCATGTGTTACGCTTGTGTGCTTTGAAAACTTTCCATGAAGAGCAGCATCTGTGTTAAGTTTTCATAATGATTTGACTGTTACATCAGGCAGAAGTACATGCAGAATTGTTATAGGATAAGTTGTCAAGTTAGGCTGGCTTTAAATGCTGGCCAAGTCTGAAAACATTTTCAGTGTTACTAAGTTGAGGTTAGTTTTCATCCAGCCTATGCCCTCTTTGAGATAAACAGGCAACAGCCCATGGCATTAGTTTAGCTTGATTCAGTAACCCGTTGTGTTTCCTTTGCTAGTAGTCATGAAGGATGATGAAAATAACATCTGATTATTTCAAGAGAGGCTTGGGACAAGGTAGACGGATGTGGGGCTGATCTGATACCACCTGGTTCAGAGTTGGCCTTGCTTGCGGGTGATTTACTGATACTGAAGCTAGGAACAGCGTGAAAGACTGATTATGAGGGAGTTGAAGGCTGGGGGGTGGGAAACCTTCCTGTTTAATGACAGTTAAAATTAATAAAAAAGCAAAGTGCCTACACTGTTTGCCAGTATCTGATTTCACCTTTATTTTCCCTGATTTGGTGAAACTGAAAAGGGTAAACCTTTATCTAACCTGTAGGTTTTTATGTAGAGTTTTACAAGTCACATGCAGGCTGCACCTGTGAGCCGATTGCTCTTTGCAGGGCTGCTCTTCACAGCAGGATGAGCAAGGATGTAAGCTGTGCTGTTAGCCCAGTGTAGCGGGGCAATGGGAAAGATAAGGTCCATGCTCTGGACCTCCAGACTTAGAATCCCTTTACTGCTGGTGCTAGTTTAAATTGAAACTTTTAGAATTTGTTTTCCACCATGTCTAGGCTGTCTTACCAGAAGCTCAGCTGGGATCTGAAAGAAATAATACCTCTTAGTTTAAAACCAAGACACATACATGCACAAACTACTCCAGTTTTCAGAGGTTTTATGTAATTGTCCTTTCTAGCACAGTGAATGATTTTTCTCTCCAAGTTATCCTCGAGAATTATTCCTATCCAGAACTGACTGATAACACTAACCTTAAAAAAATTAAATCCTTGCTTGGAACAGAGTTAAATGAGGGTTGTGGGAATGTGCTAGTTCAAAACTGCTGTGAGGGTAGGGTGTGATTGTTTTGGTTTTTTTTTTTTTGGTGTGAGTGTGTTTTGTTTTGTTTTTTAAAGCAAAACAAAATTACCCCAATGAGGTGCATCACTCTTAAAGAAAGTCCAGACGCCAGTGTGGTTGGTTGAGTGGAATAATGGTATAATCCAAGTTATGGATCATAGAGTTAGGGGATTTCACTTATTTGATGAGTAGCCATATGAATGTGTGTAGCACTTCACAGAAGATTCAGATCCAAGTTTGCAATTTTGGGGTTAGATTTTCTTTTATTCTTTAAATATTTAAAAAATGGAAGAATGTACAGACCCTAGCAAAGAGTAGAGCTTAGACACTCTCTTATCCACATTAACTGAAAGGCTCCAAGTTGTTGGTAAACTAAAATCATGGCTTGTAACAGGACTAGACTTTGTTTCTGCTTATGATGGCCTATTCATCATTTAGATATCTGTGCTATGGATTTTTTTGAATGTATAATGAAGAATAGTAAGTTTGCTTGACAGCCAACTGTGTTACTAGAGAGTGTTATTAAAACACAGCTTATCTGCTGCTGTGCTATAAAACTGTGGCTTTTTGCATGGTTGTCAAGGATCGTGTAGAAGGCAGAACAGGAGGAGCGCAGAAGGGTGTAGCATGACCTTTTGTAGAATTAATATCTTCGATCTAATGATTTTTTTATTGAGATATTAAGTAATCGTTAAGAAAGCTTGAAAAGTAATTTTCTACTTTGGTTTTAAATAAGAAGGATGTTTTCAGAAGCATAAGGATGTTTTAAAAGAAATTAAGTTCATTGAATTGAAATATCTAGGCCTTTAGCAAAATATTCAGAAGTCTGAATGATTGCCTGTCCTGAAAGAAAGAAAACATTGAAATAGAAACTGTATGTTAATTGATGTATTCTCCTGTCTTACAAAGGTGAACTTTGACGGGGAAGCGAATCTGGTCTTCCTTGCTAATAACGACAATGAATTGTAATTGGATATTTACATAAAAATCCTACTTTTCATTCCAGCAAGTCTTTAGTATAGATCTGAGGAGGAGGGATGTCTATGTCCTAATAAAATAGACTCCCTTGAAATTTCTTTCAAAGTCTTCTTGAAACATTAAAACTGGGGGTGGTGGTCTTATGGGATGTTCTGTTGT
>NW_009605094.1:0-210 GCF_000690535.1 Cariama cristata
CTACTGAAAGCAGGAATAGTTCTGTTTCAACTAAAGCAGGACAGCATTATACATCAAATAGTGGGAGAGGTAAGATTATGTCTTAACAAATGATCCTAATAGAAAGTGAATAAATTTGAATTGAGAGCTGTGGTTTCCTGGACACTTCTTTATTTTTTTGTCACTGTTGGACTTAACTGGTTCAACCTCTTGGGGTTCCCCCCCCCCCCC
>NW_009605094.1:228-18723 GCF_000690535.1 Cariama cristata
GATTGATAAAAAGGAAACAGAAGCTTCCAGTAGCTCAGGAAAAATAGTGTCTTTAGGGTTTTTTTTAGCTCAGTATGGATGCAAATGTGGAAGCTCCTCTTTGAAGACAAAATTCATCAAAGCATTTAATCAGTGTGTTTAACACAGAACTGGTGGGTAGCCCTCTTGTGGCTAGTGGTAATCTTCCTCCTAAATGCTGAGTGTGTAATGGATGCTTTGCCGAATTGAGTGCTTTGTTTCCTACTAAATGATAATGCTGTCGGTTTAAAGAGTGGTTTCTGAGTCAAGTACTGTTTATGGAGGTGCATGACAGTTTTGCTTGTATGTTGAAGCTCTGTATGAGCAGGCTGTCTAAGAAGCTGCTTCCATATTTTATCTTTCTTTTCAAAAACTCCTGCAGAGCCTGATGAACACAAACAAAGAAGAAATGCGTGAGCTCGCAGCCCTGTTTTATTCTGTAGTGCTGTCTACCATGTCTGGAGATGAACTTAGGGCCTCCTTGGAGCAACTGATCAAGATGACAAAAGACAACCATGTAACTACCTTCCTTTGTCTGCTTCTTGTTTGTTTTTTTTCTCGTGTCATGTAACTGATCGGAAATCTGAATCTCACAGTGTGTCTAGGATGTATTAGCCTTAATCTGAGTGTAAAATTAACTAGCTGACTTACAGTTGGGTGGTGAGAACGGATTTTTGTTGTAGGTGAGTGCAGCAGCTGTTTAAATAAATTATTCGTCGACGCTGCTGTTAAAATCAGTAGGAGGGTTTCCTGGAAACACTACCCAAGCAAAGCCAGCACCATCACGTATTTAACTAGTTTGAGCCAGCTAAATTTTCCTTGTCCCATTGAGTGGTAATGGATCACACTACCTACGTCAAACAATTTACTGATTCCTTATTTGTGAGCAGCAACAAGTACCCACAGAACTAAGAAAATGTTTAAATTGTTAAATGCTTAACTCCCCCTCCCCTCCTGAGCCATAGCCACCTCCTGGCTCGTCTCCTCAGGGTCTTTGCTAGGTGAGGGCTGGCTTCTTCCGTCCGGTCCCACATGGACTGCTCAGGAGCCTTCCACTAGTGTATTGCTGCATGGTGGGTTTCCCTACCTTCCCTCCTCTGGCAGCTCCTTCCTGCTCCCGTTATCCTTAGCTCTGCATTTTGCCGCTACAAGCATGGAGAAGGAGTACTGAGAACAAATTGGGCAGGTTTCTGTGCTGATGTGTCTTGAATCCTGAAAGGGAGGGAAAGTACTAGCATTTTTAGTTTATATTTTGCTAAGATGTTTTTATATCAGTCTCTCTAAAGGACTTAATAGGCCACCATTTTACATTGCAGTAACATGCTCAAATGCTGACAAGACGTGCCGATTGCTTTATGTCATAGTTAACAAACATAATTTATTTTGAATGTGTGAAAGCTGTGTCTGTGAGCGAAAGCTGTGTCATTGCTGTTTTATGTAGGGTGCACCTTCTGCAGTCATGAAGCCAATACAGACAAGTCCGAGCCCCACACCGCTGCTTTCTGCCCCAGTCACCTTTGAAGCCGTGGTTGACCTTTTGCAGAACCTGACTGAGAATATAGAGGGGTGTGGATGATGAAACTTAAAAAAGTAGGGTGTTCCCATGCATTTTTTGAGTTTGAGTCAGCACTCTGGTTTGCTGCAAATGTACAAAACCAGTTGAATCAGTACAGTTGGTGGTGTGTGGTGGTAGCGGTGGTAATCTTAACAGCTTAGTAAGGACTGCAGTGTAAATGGATAGCTGAAGTGGAGAGGGGGGAAGGACCCATCTTCAGCTGCCTTTGCTGCTCTGAGTCCACAACAAGGAGCAGTCCCTGGTTGCCAAGCTAGGTTGAGGATCCTGTCCTAGCAGCACAGTTGCACTGATGCAACTTTTTGCAGGGTTGTGATAAAAAACGGATACATGAACTAACGTGAGTTTAATCCCCTGCCCCCTTTATTTTTTATTTCTTTTTTAATTAAGGTAGCATTCAAGTCTCACAGCCTTATTTCTGCACAAAATCCTTTTTTTAGAATTCACCTGTGGGAATGAGCACTGTCATTAGATAGTCTCAGTGCCAAATCAGCATTGGACAAATTAATGTTCTTGACATTTAATTGTAATAATTAGTTTTCACAGTCTGTGGCCTGAAAAATAGGGGCATTGCCTTCAGTGTTCGTAGGGCAAATGTGTTCTTATTCTTAGCAATGCAAATCTAGAGTAATTCCACTTTACTGCCTTTTAGTAAGGAGTACATTTTGTCCCCTTCATCTGAGTATGCCCAGTTTTTAAGCAGAGACAGCACAGTATTATCTGAGTTCACCTTCATAAACCTGTATTTACAAATCAAATTAGTTGGATTTTTTTTTTTTTTTTTTTTTGCCTAGGTACCATGGGGTAGACTTTAGGAATGTGAGTGCTGGTAATAAGTTCTTAATCTGTCCGCCTAAGCCTCTTCTAAGTTTTCTTAATTTATCTTAAAGGACTCCATCCATCAGAGCACACTAGCAATACCAAACTCTCTGTTGTTGCATTATGTGTTAGAACTCTGCATTCTTCAGAGTACCTTCTCATTTGGCTTGTCCATATGTGGTTTTAAATCAGTGCTTTGTGCAAAGTGTTACTTACTTTGAAAATGAGATTTTCTGCACTGTTGGTGTTGTCTGTAGAGCCCGGAGGTCCAACATGGATCCTTGTTGGCTTTGGGATTTACAGTAGGAAGGTACTTGGCCAAAGGGAAAATCAGAACAATGGAGCTACCTGACATAGAACCGCTGAACACTGCAGTCATGCCGGAACAAGAACAGCTAATAAAGTCGACAACAGAGACAATAGGTAACTTCCTGCCTAAGACTTTGCTGCATGTAATAGTTGTTTTTTCAACCACTCCAGGCTGAGGACTTTTCAGAATTATTCAGCCCGTCAATACTGTAATCTTGAGTTCACTTTCTGTGATAAAATTTACAGCCTGCAAAAATGTCATCTGATTAAATGTATGGACATAACCATTTTCAACAAGAATTCGGTGGACCCTTAGCTCATAGACCAACGTAGCACAATTAGGAGTGGTGCCACTGCCTAGACTCCTCTCAGTGTCTCCTTTCACTTTAATTTTGTTCTAGTATAATGCTTCCTACCAGCTGTAGAGAGATAAATGCTTTGCTTCTTGCATGGGTAAAATATAAGTGCCTGCCTGCCCACTGCTAAATAGTAATACAAAATCCAAGCCATTCTGTTTTGCTTCTTCCTGTAGGTTCTTTTCTGGACAGCACCTCTCCCTTCCTTGTGGTGGCTGCTTGTACGGCTCTTGGGGAGATTGGCAGGAACGGCCCCTTGCCAATCCCCAGTGAAGGAACAGGGTTTACAAAGCTGCAACTTGTTGAAAGCTTATTGGCCCGAATCCCTTCCAGCAAGGAAACAAACAAGGCAAGATTTTGTAGTGGTGTTATGATTCTTATTCATTTCTGGAATGCTCTGTGCCCAGGTTTATGTATTACCTGCCAAACTTGGCCTCATTTTTTAAAGGAATTAGGCTTATCATTGGCATTAGTGAGTCAGAATTAGGCTAACGGTTTTGAGAACTAGACTAAGGATTTTTCCATTGTTGTCTAGCAGTTGACCACTTGTGCTTTCTCTAGTCATAAGTAGGAGCTTAAGGGATGAAAACTATGAATGGTCATAATTTTAATTCAAGAAAAATGGGAGTACCTTCTTTTACCTGGAAATAATCCTCAAAGGTTACAGGACATTTGTTTTGATCTGTGTTTTGGAAGAGAGGTGCATTGATAGCTCTAATAAGTCACTTGCATGTCTAACTTCTGGTACCTTAAGTGAAACTTCAGCAAGGTTGAGGAGGAGTGGGTTTAAAAGGTATCTTCTGGACTTACGGGAAGGTTATGTGATGGTATTGGTTTTTTGTTTTTATTTAAGATGAAGGAACGAGCAATACAAGCATTAGGTTATTTCCCTGTGGGAGATGAAGATTTTCCCCACCAGAAGATACTGTTGCAGGGTTTAATGGATTCTGTGGAGGTGAGGCACTATCAATGATTATTCCTTATACTGCAGTGAGTATTTCTGTTTGAATGCTTTTTATATATTCTAGAGCTAGGTTTACAAGGGGAACTGTCTTTTTGCAATAGTACCTCTGGGTTTTTTAAAACTTCCTTAAAATAGAGGGCCGAGGTAGGTTTGGGGCTTGTAAAATGTTTTATACCACAGTTTCGAAACTTGCCAGTCCAGGTCTCTGCCTCAATCTGAGAAGGATAGTTCCCCTTCAGGAGGACTACATGTATATGTAAAATCTTAAGAGCGTATAGTAGTGAAGCCATAGGTCTGTACTTTGGCCTTCAAAAGTACCCTAAAAGTAGATAATATAAACACACCACCTTTTTCATCTGAACCACATCAGATGATATAACTCTCTTGAATTAGGGGCTTTATTTATAGGAACATATGTATCTGTTGTCAGTCAAGGTGCATCAGTGTAGCACATTGCATTCTTTCACAGTACTTCGGAGCTGCGATACATACTGCAGTATGCCATACAGCAAAATTAAGTAGTCAGGAAGCTTTTTTAGTGTTCTTCATTTACAGTCTGTTTTACCTTTGTTCATACTGGCACAGGCTTCAGCATTGTAGAAGCAGCTGTTGAGTATCAGACAGGATGGCTGGAGACCTCCAATGTGGTGTGATCAAACAAGCAAGAATAGTAAGAACATTGTGTACACAAACATAAAATGATGTTTCTAAGTGCACTGTTTATCTCCTGTAACTGCTTAGGGACATTGCAGCTTCCTTTGTAAAATGTGTACTTGGAAAAAAGCAATTTAGCTTAGATTGCAGGAAGTTAAGGGCTTACTTCTCCAAATGCCTGAGCATTTTGTGCTTCCAGAGAGTAAGGAAGGCAATCTAGAAAGTACTCAGCAGGTATGGAAATCAGTTCTTACAACCCAAGATTTATCATAAATAATGACAAAAAAGTGGCAGAATTCTGCACATTCTGTTCCTGAGGGCTTAGGGAATACTGGAAAGAAGACAGAGAAGCAAAGCAAAGTATTGCCTGAATTCTTTTAATGTGAAAAACAAATTTGTGCATCTCTTAGAGATGATCAACTTCTACACAGAATTACAAGAGAATCCTTTATTACTGCGTGCCATAACAAGGCCACAGTAATTTTGTTAATGACTGGGAGTCTTGTTCTTTTATTTTCATCCTGTCTCTCCAATTCGGTTCACTAATTCGAACTTCTGCAGATGCTACCAAATGCTTTGTAGGAGCTTCGCTTTAAAAATGAGCGTGGAAATTTTAGCTCTTACTATTTGTTTTTGGAGAGTTTGACATCAGCTCAGTTTCCATCAATTTCAGTGGCTCTGAGATGCCACCGTTTCAGAAGTTCACCAAAAGAGTGATCTTACTGCAAATTGATGCTGAGAATTGGAGTTGGGAGAGAGACTGTGGTTTTGTGGAGTAAGTGCTCAAAAGTTTTGGTTTGTGTTGAATTAGTACTGTCAGTGCCACTCTGTTGTGCTTTTCAGGCCAAACAAATAGAACTGCAATTCACTGTTGGTGAAGCTATTACCAGTGCTGCTGTAGGAACCAGCTCGGTGGCTGCACGTGATGCTTGGACAGTCACAGAGGAGGAATATATCCCTCCTTCAGGTAGGCCTTCCTAATACAGAGTCCAGGTTGAGGAATGTAAAATCTCACAGTTCTGGACTAACACTGGGTTCCATAACTTTATTTCTGTGGTGTTTGATTTATAACGGTAGAAGTAAGAGACATTTTGTGTTTGTTAATGCACTGCTTGCTGTTCTGCAATGCTGATGACATTCTTCTCAGAGGGTAGAAGACTTTTTCGTATGCTGTTCAGGTAGCTTCTTGATGAAATCTAATTCATTGCCACTTGACACTGCATTTGGTTTATTTTATCATTTTGGTTTGCCATGTTGGGTTAGTTTCAGGTCTAACATACAGAAACCTTTTAAAATAGCATTTTGAAACCTGCACTGGAAAATAGGGTTATAAAGTTAAATTGCGAGTGTCTTTCAGACAATTTGGAGAGATATGATTAAGTGGCATTTACATGAAGTAAATGCAGAAATTTTATTTAAGGACTTAAGGTTCTGTAGCCCTTGAAATACAAGCATGAGAAAGTGCTAGCTTCAAAACAGGGTGCTGTAAAAATATCAGCTTCAGACCTGCAAACAGGTGGTTTAATGGTGTGAGAGTGGTCTTAGATCTGTAGTGTACACAAAACTTAAGCATGTGCAGAATGGGATTAGAAACCGAACCCTGCTGTTGCTGCAGAAATTTTGAATCCTAAGGAAAAAAAGAAATGTAGTGCACTGGGTCTTATGCAATATGAGTGGTACCTCTCCTTGGCCACAGGGTCTGAAACACTTTCATGAAGGGTTTCTATTCAATGTTTCTATTAGGAGAAGTACTTCCCCGGTGACTCCACTGAAGGTTTTTCCTAAATAAGCAGAGATTAAGGAGTCACCTGAGTACTCATGGGCTGATTAGTTTTTTCATTGCCACTGCACATTACATTGAAATTAAAAATGGATGTGGCTGATTCTCAAAGCTCCCCCCCCCGCCCCACCTTTCTTTCTTTCCTGTAGATTTGAAAGTGAATGACGTGGTTCCCTGGGTCCTAGACCTTATTTTGAACAGGCACATTATCAGCCCCAACCCACATGTTAGACAGGCAGCTTGCATCTGGCTTCTATCAATGGTGAAGAAACTGAGCACACATAAAGCAATTAAGGTAAGAAATATACCCTTTCCTAATGCTAACTCCTTGTCTCTATTTTTGCTTGTCACATCCTTTCTGTCCTTTCCTTCCCTTCACTGCCATTGCCTCTTTTCTCCCGTGCTGCTGCAGTCTTCGTTGAGGTCTTTTTGAGACATGGCTTATCTTTTTGTTAGTAGTGGAACATAATAGCTGGCAGATAAAGGAGACTGTTTGGCACTTTAGTGAACATCTGACTTGGACTCAAGTCAGTGTGAGCTTAGTGTAAATATCTGTTGTAAGATGAAGTAGCAGTACAGCTTCCCTTGGGAAGAAGATGTTGGTGTCTGTATAGTTTTTAGGATTTATTTTTGGAAAGTATCAAAAAGAGATCTAGGAGGGGAAGAAGGGGGAGAACTAGATGGAATTCCTGGACTCATTTGTTTCACAGAGTTTGTCATGACTTTGGTACCTAGGAGCAATTGTGATCTTCTTCATATACTGTGTATTTTTTGTGTGCTTTGATGAAAACCTTATATTTAGGGTGCTTTTCTGTAGTGAGAGAATGTGAAGGGTCCTTTAAAAGGACTTAATAAAGCATTCCCAACCAAAAATTCCTTTCTCTGCTTAGAGGTACTACAGACTGTGGTGGGACCATGTAACCATTTTGTGCTGTCCAGGTAATGATAGAGGTTTGGGACAATAGGTGCTTTGCAAATATAAGCTGTTCCATGTAAAATCTTACCTCGTATTACATTTGTCTAAGCAAGGACCTTGTGGGAGGTGGCAGAATCCCCTAGTTTGGAGATGAAGGAAAGATGTCTTCACACAGAGGATAGCTTCATCTGGCTGCAGGCCATATTTATGATGCATTACTGCCATGTATTAGACAAGGAAAATGAAATATGTGGTTTACTAATGGCATAGTAGCTGTAAAAAGTTGCTGGACAAATAGCTGTTATCTTCTGTGAATGTCAGTCAGGCAGCTACTTACCTGTGTGGAAAGTAGGGCAGTTCTTGTCGTAGGTGTAGCTCAAATAGGCAACACCATTGATACAGTAGCCTCTGTTTATCTGTTAGGAACTTGCCTTGAGACCAGACAAAGGATCCGAAACCTGAGATAAAAATAATATCCTTTTTTTCTCATCTTACAGTCTCATCTGAAGGATATTCAAAGTGCATTTGTTGCAATTCTGTCAGATAGTGATGGTAAGTACTATCACATCTTAAGAGTTGTGTCTTTTAGTGGGCTCTTAACAGAATGGAGGGAATCTTTGAACAGGCAGAAAGTCACCTACTCTCTTTCTGTCAGTCAGCATTAAAAGATGACTGTAGAAACATCCCATTTGTGATGTAATATGAATGATTTCTTTCCTAGGCATCATAGATAGAGATAAGCACAGCACAGATGTTTTTCTGCATTTGCCCCTTCAAACTGTAATAACAGAAGCTGTTCAGTGGTGCTACTTCTGTTCCTGCTTTGCAGGATGTGTATTAGAGAGTTCTGCATGGACAGAAACTCTGCACCCTATTTAAGCTAGCAGATTGTGGCTTACATGTCTGTCCGGGGCAGCTAGTGGAAACGGTGGCATTCAGCAGACTATCCAAAGCTCAGTAAGTTGAACGGAGTATTACCATTAACTTTGCTGGACTTCAGGGGCCAGCAGTGTGTCAGAATACTTACAGCTCTTGGAATTCTCTCTGCTATTTCAAAACCTACAGTGACAATATTAACATGAAGATGTCACCTAATTTGATGGGGGGTGTATCTTCAGAACAAATTGCTGTTTCAGAATGCAAAGCTTGTATCTTCCCAGACTAAATCTGCTCTAAAATGGAGAGCTGTGAACTGCAGCACAGAGCTTTGTTTGCTGGATCATGACTTTGGTTGAATCTTGTTTTTTGAAGTTTGTGTGTTACTTAATTACATGCTTATCTTAAATCTTACTTTGTAAAATCTCTTGCAGAGCTTAGTCAAGATGTTGCTTCAAAAGGTCTTGGGCTGATATATGAATTAGGAAGTGAACAGGATCAGCAAGAGCTAGTCACCACACTTGTTGATACCCTTATGACTGGGAAAAGGTACAGTGCGAGAGTACTCGTGAGCTGTGTGTCTGATGGGAACAAAAATGTGCCTCTCCTGCGTGTGGAAAGAGATGGTTTTGGCCAAGGGCAAGCCAATATCCATATATTCCCTGTGGGTCAAAGTGGAACATTTTTTAATTCAGCTTAGAGTTTGTTGTGACTGAAGTTGTTCTGGTTTTGTTCCATTCAACAAAGCTTCAGAATGGATCAGTCATGATTCAAGCAGTTCAAATCAGTTGGGGTTTGGTTAGATTTCCTGCTTGCTGCATTATGTAATTACAAAGAACAATGACTACTTGCAGCTACTATACACAATGTGAATGTTGCAGAAGTGGGGACTTGCTTGTGCCTGAAATATACCTTTTGCTGAGGAAGTGTTGTTAATGATCACTTGTCAACTTAGTGCAAAAAAGGCTGGTCTTGCAGGACTCCTGGCTAGTAATTATGTCAGTTGGTGCTGGAAATGCTCTTTAACAGCCTACTCCTGTCTACCCTGGTGTGGGTGTGACCACTGTGAATGACAAAAACCTGGGCTGGGAGTGTGGGGATCTAGTGGTGATAAACAGGAAGAGATTATATGAATGGAAATTGGATTTTTTCATTTTGAAATGGAGATTTGCTGTCCATTATATAGCTTGTGTCTGGGCAGAAATAAAAAGCCATCACTCAGTGTTTTGACTTTTTACCTCCTGACTGCACAGCAAAACCCTCACTTTCTGCTGCATTTCTGTAACATTACACATCATGCAGGTTAATGAGATTCCTTGCAGTGTGTGTGGCTTTGCAAGACCTGTATGGGTTTTGTGGGATTGGAACTGAAAGAATGGGAAGTTACTGAGTTAATAAAGCAAAACAAATTAACTCTTTCTGTAGTGTGCAGTTCATTCAGGGGTAGAGTTCGGTAAAGCTAATACTGGACCTCTTTTCTACCAGAGCCAAACATGAGATGACTGGAGAAACTGTGGTGTTTCAGGGTGGCCTGAGCAAAACCCCAGATGGGTAAGTTCACTGACAGTCTCAGTGACAGACACACAATCAGTGCTGAAACAGTATTCCCTTGCTTATAAATCTGCTTCTTGAGCTTTTTGTTCCTTCTTGTTCTCTAAGCTACTATAACTATTTTCTTGTAGTACAGATAGGGTGTTCACTTCTCTTTGTCTGGTTTAGACTGTGATTTGACTATAGCTTTAACTATTATGGCATTTGTGTAGCTAAAAATAGTGACACTGATTTCCCTTCTGCTTTCCAAAGTCAAGGCCTTTCTACCTACAAGGAGCTTTGTTCACTGGCTAGTGATCTCAATCAACCAGACCTGGTGTATAAATTCATGAATCTGGCCAACCATCATGCCATGTGGAATTCTCGGAAGGTAATTTGCTGTTTTCATACCACTTCCATTCCCACTGTGAACCCTGGAAACAATAACTGCATTTCCCTAAGTCTGATTATGTGATGTACGGATAAATGCATGTGGAGGCCATTTGTTGATGCTCTGGTGTCAGGTCCAATGCGAATTTACCAGCCTGAGAAACAAATACAGGATTACTTGAAATTCTTATTACAAAACATTGGTATCACAGGGTTCATATCATTCTATGTGCCCCTCTGAATCAACTGTGACCCTGTCCTTTTACTTTTGAGTGTGCTTAGAGGCGAGATCTTGATGTGTTCAAACAGTGAGTTGATAATTTCAAAACTGGGTGAATTTTCAGATGCCAGAGAAAGTGACCTATGTTATGTAAAAAGGGAGAGCAAAAAGTTTTCAGCAGCAAGTTGCTAAAAAGCCAGTTGACAATACACCAGTTTAATCACTTGTCAAAAGTATCCTTTTTTAACTCAAGTCTTGATATTTTAAAGCTACTGAGACCTTTAGCAGAACCAAAATACTATTGGATCCACTGCCTGCCAAAAAAAGTAGTATCATAAATTTGAAGATTTAAAGATTTAAGTATATGTTTCAGAGCTTTAACTTTTGGACTTTTTCACTGGCTTTACATAAACATGGAAGAACTTGTTTTGTGACTGGGAGCAGGCAGAGCACCTTTCATGTGCTTTCATGCAGAAGGCCCAGGTAGCTGCATCTACTGTGTTGCACCTTTCATGCTCTTTCATGCTTGCTACCTGAGGTTTTGAGTTTCTGGCAACACCACTTAGTGTGAAAACCAAGGCCCAGCATTAACTTTCTTTCAAAGTTTGACAAGTTAGGATGTCTCTCAAGACTTCCTTCTCTTTGCACTGGGACTTTAGAAGCACAGGAGCATGGTTAGGTTCTTGACGTGTTTCACCAGCCAGGATGAGTTAAGAAAATCCACTCAGCAACTGTAGGTTGAACTTTGGCATTTGAGGAATTTGTGGAATTGTCAAGTCTGTGCTCCAGACCTGTGCAGAAGAGCGAGGCAGAGCGAGCTATGCAGGACCTTGCAGGTGATGCCTCCCTTTTCCTTATACTTTCTGCAACCTCTTTCTCCTCACAGCAGTGGTCCTAACTGAGAGTGTGTCTATTACTCTTCCTTTTCTGGACTAACCTAGGCAGCATGTCATGTCCTGTGAAATCCCTAGTGTGGGGTTTTGAGTGGCAGCTTTTGACACTGCAAGTCAGGAGACATGGGGTCATTAGAGGTGGTCACTGTACTGCCTGTATTGAGCAATTTCTTTTGGGGCTCTTCTGCCAAATCCCATGAGACTTCATGGGTGAGCATCAGTTCCGCTGTGTTACTATTGACAGTGTTGGAGAAAGAAAAGAGTATGAAAGAATACTCGAGTTGGAAGTAAAAATGGACAGATGCAAAATGATAATCCCCAGAAATTTCAAGTTGCAGAGCTAAGGTAGTGTTGTTTTATTTTTAGTTTTTCAGTTCCTAAGTTATTCTAGTTCTTCTAAATGCAGCAGAGTTGTAGGGAAGCAGTGGCCCACCCTTGTCAGTTTTTCTGAGAAGGAATCTCTTTGGGAAGAACATATTCAAATCTTCATGGTTTTGATTCTCCTCCACCACCACTTTTGCACATGAGGTCAATTGGTATCTCGAAGTGAAGGTTGAAGAGAAGAAAGTTTTAAAGTAGTATGCTGTCTGCTGAGTGTGATTGTATGCTTGAGATCACTGTGCTACTGTAGTACTGATGGGGGGCTCATTCTGGTACCATTCTAGTCCTTTTGATTTGATCTAAATGTAGACTGTGTCAGTCAACTTTGCCACTGACTGTGGTGTGCCCAGGAGCAATAACTGAGTGAGTGAGCAGATTGTTTCAAGAAATACTCTTTTGTCATCATTTCAGGGCGCAGCTTTTGGTTTCAATGTGATAGCTACCAAGGCTGGAGAGCAGCTGGCTCCATTTTTACCCCAGCTTCTTCCCCGGCTCTACCGTTACCAGTTTGACCCCAACCTGGGCATTCGACAGGCAATGACCAGTATTTGGAATGCCTTGGTCACCGACAAGTCGATGGTGAGTGAGCAGCAAAGTGCAGAGTGGTGGGTTTGCTGCTAGCCGGCAGTATCTCGGAGATCCTCATGGGACAGTTGCATCATGTGAAACGAGGAGCTGTGCAGGAAGGGGTGAGGTTTTGTCCTGCACAGAAAGAGGTACTTGAATCCATGGATGAGCTAGAGGATGTGCAGAGGATTTGCACTGCTGCTTACATGTGGAAGGATATTGCAGACCTTGTTTGTGCAGCCAGTGTTAATGATTTACTTAGTGGGGTATTTCCACACTTTGATATTGCTTTGATACTGCTTATGAGAAACTCTTCAGGAATCCTTATGGCCTGAGATGCCCTTCCTAGAGCAAGAGCGTCTATGGTTCCTCACTTTTTAAGTGGGAGGAAGCCCATGGGAAGAGGCTGTTCCATCAGTTTGAGGATAAGACCTCCCAGGCAAGTTTCAGGAATAAATGATTTTTGTGAGATGCCCTTGCTCTAGCTCTGAAAGGCCTGGAGTAGGGTTTGCAGATCTTTTTTCCTAGCAAAGCTGATCTTAGTGTGAAGTCATTCACTCTGATCCCTCATCAAGGCACAACTTCTTCTGTAAATACATGTTTGGTGCTGCATCTAAACAATGTAGTTGATAAATGACTGAGGGACTTTCCTCTTTGCTCGTAGTCTCTGTCACAGCATTAAGCCCTGAAGCAGTGCAGAGAAAGGCACGTCTAAAGGAAAGTCAGAGTAAGTTTGCAGGGGGTCAGCTTTGGCAAGCATTAGTTCATCTGCTGTGGCTGAAAGCCAGTTGTATTGTCCAAAAGGATCTTTTTTTTTTTTTTTTTTCCTGCCAGAGTACAAGACAAGGATGCGTGTTCCATGCTTGTTTCATGATTTTTCCTTTTTTTAATAATAGGTTGATAAGTACATGAAGGAAATTCTTGAGGATTTGGTCAGTAACCTAACCAGCAGTCTGTGGAGGATCAGGGAATCCAGGTATTACTAGGAAAAGTAACAGATTTTTCTTTGAACTCTCTTCTTTTTCCTTCTTCACCATAAACGTGTTAACCTGAAGAAGTTGAGGGGGGGAAGAGGACATGTCCTTTCATCAGGATAGAGCTCAGTCTCATAGTCTGCACTTGAAGTGTGATACAATCTTGAAGCTATTTGCTTCATTGAGCCCAAAATTTTTTATTGCAAGTAGCTTAAACATGATACTAAACAACATCCTTTGAAGGAGGAGTTTTCTGGTCATAAAGTTTTCACCTATCCTTGGACCTGAAATAGTGCTTAATGTTAGAAAATCTTGACAGTCTGACTATATGTGTACTTGGCACCTGGATGCCAGTTGGTATAGCATTTTAATGAACTGCTTTTTGTTTATAATGGTTTGTAGTTATGCTGTATTGAAAACTTTGTTTTAATTTCAATTCCAGACTTTAGTTGATTTTTGTTTTGTTCTTATCCTATACTTACAGTAAAGAAATCTGAAACAATTTTCTAACTGGAATGTTCACAGTAGCAATTTTCACCACAGCAGCCTTTCTCACTTGCTGTAACCTGTTTCAGATTTCATCTGCCTGGCTGAACGTTTTTTTTCTCTGCTAAAGGAGACGTTCTTATGACAGAATAGATGTAGGGTTTGGTGACAATAAGGAATGTGAAATAGTTGTTGGGTTTTTTAACTATTTACTTGCATTTATAAACATATCTGTATGTACCCTTATATCAAATAAGTACACCATGTGAAGGAAATACAATTCCTTGTTTGCAGCTGTCTGGCACTGAATGACTTACTAAGAGGAAGACCTTTGGATGACATTATAGACAAGCTTCCAGAGATCTGGGAAATCCTATTCAGAGTGCAAGATGACATTAAGGTAATGGAAATTATAATTGAACAGGAATCTTCAGCAGAAAGTATAGTGATCAAGCTCTGAGATGTTTAAAGAGAGATTCTCTTGAGAAGTCAAGTTGAAGCCAATGGAAGTTTTGGGTATTAAGCTGATGAGAAATTCAGACTCCCTGCAGTTAAAATTTCTGTGCTGCCTTGGAAATTCTTTGTGTATGTTTCTGATGTTTTTAAGTGTTGGTTTTCATTTCTACTGTGCTTATTCTTGATGGTTCAGCATTTTTCCTGGATATAAAAGAATTCCTAAGTATTTGCTTAACACCTGAGTATAGAAACATTTATTTTGGGCTGCTTGTGTGGTTAAATGACTTGTATATACGAAGTCAGACTCCTGGGGTCCTTCCAGGTTTGGCCTGTGTTCTCTCTAGATCCAGACTTCTCTGCTGAAGCTTAGGCAAGGCTGAGCTGTTTTCCGGAGTGTACTGTGTACCAGGAAGTTGCTCCCATACTGGTAGATTTAGTATGTTCAGAAATGTTCCTGGAGACTGAAGCTGACTGAGCAGTTTTGCCTCAGTGCTGATGAGCTATATTAGCCTCCAAAACAGAGCAACTGCCTGCAAACTGCCTTTTGGGAAAGGTCTAATTCCTGAATTTTACCTGGAAACAGTTTGGGAAGGTCTGCTTGTGGCAGGCAAGATTTTTTCCAAGAATGTCCTAAGACATTACCAGTCCAGGTGATTGTGTTTCAGTACCCAGGAATATTGCTAGATACTGCTAATTCATCAATACAAGTGAAGTTAGAATCCAGTTGGTGGTAATGTCACATGCTGCCAGAGCTGCACTAATTTTACTATTTGCTTGTAGTCCATCTTTCTCTAGTACTAGACATTCAGTTGAGTAGTGTCACTAAGCCACAGGTGTCATATTGAGGAGGGGGTAAAGCATACCCAAAGCACTATGTACTTCTTTTTGCAGTAGAAGGTTCTGTTGGGGTTTTTTTGTGTTTGTTTTGGGATTTTATTGTTTATTTGGCTTTTTTGTGTGTGTGTGGTTTTTTTGTTTGTTTTGAAAAGGACTACCAATAAAATAGTATCACAGAGACAAATCTGAACAGAAGCACAGAGAACGTGGTGTTGTCACGCAGGATTGTTAATGTATTTGTCATTGAGTATCTAGTCTAAAATTCCTTTAAAAACTATTATATTGTATTAAGTATTAGCCATGAATATAGCCTTGTCAGAACTAGTGTTATATTTATCAATTAATATGAATTGTTCTATAGAAGACTTAAAAATAGTAACAATGGATTCTTGACTTCTTTTTTAGGAGACTGTGCGAAAGGCAGCAGATCTAGCCCTAAAAACTTTAAGCAAGGTAAAACTGTAATTTTGTCATTTGCACATGGAGATGCGTATGGTTTTGATGTCAGATTATCATTCACTGTCATATCTGCAGGAGTGACTTGACCTGTTTGCCATAGACTATTGTCTTGAGAAGATGTCTAGTATAAGGTGCAGTTGTGATAAACAGAACAGCCCCCTAGAAAGCAATCATAATACGCTTGACCACATAGTCTTCTGTGCTTTTGTTGATGCTGGTGAAGTTCTGCTTCACCAGAGTGTAACACTGAGCATAATGCAATGTTACTTTCTATACAACCAAAGAAGGGATATAATGAACTGATTTTTTTCCCTCTGTCCTTTTTTCCCCCCCACTTGGGGGTGGGATTTAATGAAACTTCCTGTAACTTCAACAGTTGACCAAGCTCAAGTGATCTAGTTGACCAAGGCCATTGGAACCTCACTGGCCTGAAACTAAGTAGTCCAGTCTGAACATCACTCTCTGGTGCAGTTACTGGCAAAAGATTTTTTGGGTGTAGTACACATAAGCCATACAAAATATTAAGTGCTTCCTCTAAAATAAAGTCACATCAGTGGAAATGTAAACAGCTCTTAAGAGCTGTGTTTGAAATCACAAACTTCACAATGCACACAGCATGACATTTCAATGGCACGAGTGGTGATCTCATGCCAAAATGTCATTGCAATTGCAGAATCTGTTCTGATCTGGGACTTGCTACTCTGCCTCATGAAATGATTGAATCCGTGTGGCTGAGATAGGCTGTCCCTCAGCTGAGAGGTCATTTGGTCCATTTATTCATCCAGATGCAGATCAAGGCCTGTTAGACTCTGAATTTGCTTTTTTGGAAGCTCACAGTAACTGAAACCCCTTTTAGGGATGTGGCTTAGGCCTTAAGTACCTCTTGGAGAGGAGAATGGAGGTGTAACAGAGCCTGGGTTTGGCCGTGAGCAGTTCCTGTAGTTGCTGGTGGCTGCTTCTGTCTGACTGAGAAGGTGCTTTAAGGTAATGTGAGCAGGAGGTTTGTACATGCTTGCAACGCTCATTCTCACCTGTCCCCAGGTCTGTGTGAAAATGTGTGATCCCTCTAAAGGAGCAGCTGGTCAGAAGACGATAGCTGTATTGCTCCCTTGCCTCCTAGACAAAGGAATAGTAAGCACAGTTGCTGAAGTCCGATCTCTCAGGTTAGTTCTGCATTGTGTGAGCTTCCTGGGGGTCCAGTCATGATTTGTCCCGAAGAGACCCAGCTTATTCACCTGAATTGCAGAATGTTCTTCGGGTATGAAGTGACAAGTTTCTCCCAAAAACAGCTGTCCTGCTGAGTCCTTTTCTCACTGAGTTCAAACAGCAGCCCTGGGAACTCTACCTGTTTTCTGGGAGTATCTGACCTCTGCGAATGGCCAGATTCAGTTCCCAGCAGGAAGCTCTTTTTGCCCTCTACAACTGGCAAACTGATCTGCAGGCAGTTTGCTGTGCTTCAGGATGTCTTTCAGGACTGGTGTATCTCTTCTGCTTGTAAACAAAAAATCCCACGGTAGTTCTTGAAACAGCCAGGTCTTATTTCATGATTGGTTGTGAGTAATGACAATTTACATCCCAGAGGCAACTGCCTTTGGTCACACTGTTCATGACATTTTATGTCATGTAAGGGTTCACTGTCCCTTGATGTGTAGGGGCTTCATATGCTTGTCACTTTGTAACCTTGTTTATTCCTTCAGTTGCTTGAAGGACAGAAAAGCTGGAAAATTTGGACCTGGAGTGTAGCTGGTCTTTGCAAAAATAATTTTCTTTTATTGAACACGACTATGCAGGAAGGTTAGAAAGCTCCTAAAAAAACTATAGTGAGTATTTCTTGAATTTTTTTCATCCCTTTTGAAGATATGAAAACCTTTTGTCAAAATGCAGCCAGAGAGATGAGGTCAGTCTGAAACTGACAAGTGGGATTTGAGCAGATCATTGTAACTTGTTTTTTCTTGGGCAGAGACAAGGGATGTCTCTGGGGTGACTTCGCACAGAGCTTCTTTAAAACATGAACATGTGTTATTTCTTCCTACATCTGTCTGTAGTACTGTTTCTTTGCTTGTTCCTTTTGTGATACCATGGCCAAAGTAAGCAGTCTCTGTGCAAAGCATGGCATCAGTTGGAAGCTCAGGGCTAAGCAGGGCTTAAGCAGAAAAATACACAGATTTTTGTTTGCAGGTAGATTTACGTTGGTGTACCTGAGATTTGGATTTGCCTTTTTGTTGGTACTGGATTAGAGCAGAGGGATTTTTCAGCCAAGCCTGTGTGTTCCTTTGTTGACCTTCCCTTTGATCTTTTTCCAGCATTAACACTCTTGTGAAGATCAGTAAAAGTGCTGGGTCTATGCTGAAACCTCATGCACCAAAACTTATCCCAGCCCTGCTGGAATCCTTGAGTGTGCTGGAGCCTCAGGTCCTCAATTATTTGAGTCTTTCTGCAACAGATCAGGAGAAAGTAAGTGCAATTATAATGGGAAAGTATCAACAGAACAGAGATAACGACAAACATTTAAGCTTCATTCAGTAAACAGAGAAATAGCAGATTTGCTTGAGAAGTGTTCAAAGGTGCAAAGAGAAATAGCTAATAAGTTACTGAAAAAAAGTTTGGTCATTGGAATATGGATGGACAAATGTGGGATTTTATTATTTTTTTTTTAAGGGTTGGGATTTTTTTAATTCACTAGACTACCACATACTTCAGAAAGTGAAGAAAAATCTTAGTAAGAACTGTTGTTAAATGTCATTTCAGCTCTATGTACAACTGTGAAACAGGTGAAGAGAGCGTCTGTAATAATTATCTGGAATGCACCTGTACTGTAAAACTTTGCTGCTATTTTTCCCAGGGGATTAACTGTAGGACTTCTTATAACATAAACTAGAAGGTGTGCCATAGCACTGTGGGCTGGAGGTGGATGTTGTCAGCAGTGTGTACTTTAATCTCTCTCAAAGAACCATATTAATCAGTAGCGGTCTTCTGGGAACGTGACTGAAACCCACTGTTCAGAAGCAAATTTAGCTAATTTCATTGTGGAGAGGGA
>NW_009605095.1:0-313 GCF_000690535.1 Cariama cristata
CTCCAAATTGAGGCTGAAATCCCACACGTTGGGCCTAAAATCCTGCAAATGGGGACCAAAAGCCCACAAATTGGGCTTAAAATACTGCAAATTTTGCCAAAACCCTGCACATTCGCCCTGAAATCCAGAAATTTGGTCTGAAAGCCTGCAAATTGGGACTGAAATCCTCCAAGCCGGACCTAAAAATCCTCCAAATTGAGGCTGAAATCCCACACGTCGGGCCTAAAAATCCTGCCAAGGGGACCAGAAATCCACAAACTGGGCCTGAAATCCTCCAAATTGAGGCTGAAATCTCAGAAGTTGGGCTCAAACC
>NW_009605095.1:369-576 GCF_000690535.1 Cariama cristata
TCGGGCCTAAAAATCCTGCAAATTGGGGGGGGCCGAGCTTCCCGCTGGGATATATTTTTTTTGGCGGGGGGGGAGAGGCACGCTGCCGGGGGAAGAGGAAGGAGGCCGCAGACCGCAGGTTGTTATAGATGTATATTGTATATATGCCAATGCAATAATAAAAACAGTGCAAATACAGTTACAGTTTATAATACTCGTCCCCCCCCC
>NW_009605096.1:0-3670 GCF_000690535.1 Cariama cristata
AATTCTATGATTTTCCCGTGGAAAATACGTGATCTCTTTGTCTGTGCTGGCGGTGTGTGCCAGGTGGGGCTTCCTGACGGAGCAGCATTGCTGGGCTCCTGCTTCCATAGCATCAGCAGGGCTTCGTTGGCAGAAAAGCGCTGAAAACTTTACCTGGTCCCTTCCCTCTCCTGGGAGGGAAACGCGTGAGATGGCGCAGAAGCAGCACTTTGTGGTAAGTGCGATGCTGGAGACCTTCGGTGTCGCAGCAAGGTCTGGGCAGAGGCACAGCCTGTGCCGGGGTGCCTTGGTTCTTTGGCAGATGGTTAGGCTGCCATCGGGTCCCCACGCCGCTAGGCATACAGCATCCCCCGGGGCTGATCCCTGTGCCTGGCATCACCTGCAAGGGCCGGCAGCTCTTTCTCCCAGTGCTACCTGGCTTGCGTGCCTTAACTTGACAGCCAAGCAAAGGAGGGGGAAAATGAACACACACACACTCCCCAACCAAAAAATAACGTAAGGGAGAAAATTGGCAAAGTGTAGAAAGATAGTAATTTTGCTGGGAAAAAATGTACATTGTGTCTGCCAGAAACACAGACAGTAAAATGACCGGAGAATTTTAAATTCGAAGCTGGTGTATGTTAGTCTTGTCCCAACAACAGCAGCCCAAGACAATGACATTTGTATTTACTGTGGGAATTAATTCTGTTAAAGTATTTCCAGAAAACAGCCAAAAAGGGGTTGGTTCTCAGCTGGTTCAGACTGAAGGGGTCTATTCATTTCACTAAAGAGACACAGATTTGCCTCAGTTCAGAAGCTGTTTCCAGCTGCAGTACCCAAGACATTCTGAAGTCTTTTATTTCTACTTAGCTTGTTAAAACAGATCTAACAAACAGGGAATGCAGGCAAACATCAATTAGACAAGCAAATAGAACGTAGATTTGTATATATAAATTTTATCAAATAAATTCCTGCTCATTATTGTTCAAAAGGTTGTGAATGTTTTTACTGAGAAGTGCAGAATTTTGATTTTTTTTTTTAATATTGGGACAGAATTTCTGCATTTGTAAAAAGTTCTAGCGACATTAACTCTCTCTGACACTCTCGTTGCCTCTAAATACTAATCCTTAATAACGGCCGATACCATTTACCTCATTTGCTCAGTTAGCTCACTCCAAAAGTGTATAAAGTTTGAGCCTCACCCAATGTCTGTGGAAATCAGGGAATGTCTTTCCTCCAGCATTACTAGCCTTTGTTTCGGATGCTGTGGGAGTATCCCTTGCTTTACAGTAATAGTCCAAAGCCAAATTCAGTTTTCCATATGAAGTGAGGCAGAGGAATTGTTTGACTCCACTCCCTGAATTAAAGGGTGGATCAGCACTGTGATGTATTAATCAGCACAAGCTTTTTTCTTTCCATTCTTCACCCCAGAGAACAACTAAACTGTTTCCTACTCATGACTCTGTCAAGTTTGGGGTTAGTTCAGCTCCCAGAGCCAGCAAATCACGAGCTGCACGTTCTGCCTGCAGGGTACAGCACTTTGGAACGACTCACACTATGTGGCAAAACTGCCCGTTACGCGGCGCCCAGCTCTCTCACGTTCGCTATTCTGCCTTGTAAAATGCGCGCGTAACAGTCTCGAGGTTTTTACCTGGGGCATAATGACAGGAGGGCTATTTTATTAGTCTGAGAAACTTGTAAATCATCCGTTCCCCTCCAGTTGTATCGTAGCACTTGCATCTGCATTTTTCCCAAGACAGCAATCCCTACTTTAGCAAGTAAGCGGGACTTCTGAACTCTTTCCAGGTCTATTCAAGATCAGTTCCAAGTGTTTATAGCTTGTCAGGAAAGCATTATTATGGCATATCAACGTTTGTAGTCAAGGCACATAAAGGGAGTGCTCTGGCTCGTTTTGGGGTACCCTTGGTTTTGGCCGTCAGCGCTGATGACTGGCAAACGGCTAGGTGGGGAGCAGACTTGGGCAGGGGTCCGGTGAAAGACCTGCACTCAGGAGTCCCAGCCCACAGGAGGGGACCACAGCTGCGCGGCCCCTGCAGCTCTGATGTGGATTGTCTCGGTCAGACTCGTGCTTAAGGAAGAAAGTCATCCTAAGGTTAGGCTTTTTTGACAAGTCGAGACCTTTTTTTCAAGATGGGCAACTTTTTCAGTTGGAGTCAGACTGTTTTCAGGAGGGTTGTTACATCAGCGGCATCAATTTGTGTCTTGAGAAATCTTGTTACCAGGCAGAAATGGTGGGAAGGACATTGGCCTGCGGTTGCCACAGCGTTTAAAATTCTTCAAACCCATTATTTTCTGCCTAGAAACTGTCAGACAGTTCCATAAACTGTAAAGTTTTTTTTTTCCCTGGTGCCAAACCTCATACCGTATCTAAATTAGTTTGCTTGTCTTTTGGGATTTACAGAATATCTGAGTGTGCTTTCCAGAAAAATTAACTTCTGCAGCAATATCCAGAGGCATCCTCTCTGACTAACTGTTCCACATGAAATACTTTTTTCGTCATTGGGATACGTTGGCATCTTGCTGATTCTTTGTTGTCTTGGTTTTGCTCAAATATATCTCCTAGTTGTTCCTTGAGCCTTGAGTGTACAACATCTTCCCATCTTTTGACACCGCTGTGGTAATCATCAAGCCATGCTTTATAGACAGCCAAGAAGTGGATGTCCCTGTCTTAACCTTTTTCTTGTCACACAATGTAGATAGTGTGCTGGTGAGGGCTCCAGCTCTTCTTCCCGAAAAAGATTTCATGCTGTTCTTTGGCACACGTTTTTACCAACTACAATAAAAATGTACAACAGTACTGGCTCATCCAAGCGGCATTATTTGTGGAGTGGCAGCCTAAAATAACCAGTTTTGTGCAGCCCACTGTAGAGGTGGAACCCTGTCCTAAGGGGTGATGTTGTGATCCAAGCGGTGAAGAGCAGGCGTAGCAATGCTTCACCTCATTACTTTTGCTCGCTCTTCTGTTCTCTGCTGGTTTCTTCATGGCATATACTGAATTTTATCATATTGCCTGCCTAGAGCTTCTGTTTTTTCCTTCTCGTTAACTTGACCTGCTTCTCATATGACCCTACAGATGTTATTGATATCATATGCTGTACGCCAATGTGAATGTATAGTATGCCAACATTGTTCTACAAATTATTCCAGTGTTTGCCTTCATGATGCTGCAAAATGGTCAATTCTTTACAGAAGTCTTCTAAAGGCAATGGAAAGTCTGAGCAGTTAGATTCCTTGAATGAAAAATGTGGCTTTGTCTTGCAATTTATTAACTGCAATCCCCACACCGTGGGAAATTTAAAAGTGGTCTACTTGGCAGTAGGTGCGGGGATCAGATCTGATAATTTTATAACATGCAAGGCTTTGTAAAAAAATTTAATTCTGTTTCTGAAAGGACAGTATCTTGCTTTTCAGTCTACCTACAGTAATGAGTAACACTGCCGCAGTCCACTCCTACCACACCTGGTTTTCTTCTCATTTTCTTCTCTGTCTTGTAATCAACCTAAAAATTATTGGGGCACATTTCCATCACCCACTGTCCTGAAGAAGACGGTGGGATGGGGATGTCTGATGAGCTGAGAATCAAGAATTTCTGCTCCCCGATTCTGTGCTGTTTCCGACACCGTTCTTGTACGCGTGTGCATCTAGGAGACGAGGACGAGGAGCAAGCAGG
>NW_009605096.1:3701-14515 GCF_000690535.1 Cariama cristata
CACGTGGTCCATTTATTCTGATTTCCTCTTGAGGCAGCGAGAGACTCTTCGTGGTGAAGTGGGACTTGTACAGGGCCAGGAAACACTGGTCTCTAATACTGGTCAAAATTTAAACTGCCTTTCATGCCTTCGTGTCCTTCCTCTTGTATCTGTTACCCTGATGGTTTACCTGTGTTTCTTCCTCTCTTCATACTTAAGTAGTTTTATTTTCTGACTTTCCACTCACTGCACTTTCACCAAATCCAAGCCAGGCAGGAGTAAGAACCTTGTCATGGAGTATGGTTGCATTAGAGCAGTACACTGCTGGTACCACTCATTTTTTAATTCTGTTTCAGCGATTTTTCTACAAAACTACTAACAGTTTCCTAAATTCCTGCCTGATTGTTGAAATACTGTGATGTCCTCCCGAGTCTATGAATTATTAATAGCTGCAAAACTGTAATTATATTGTAGTTAAATATTTATACTCTCACTATTTGTTTTTTAGTAGTTTTGTAATAATTTTGTAATAGCCTTGTTATCTGCCATTGTATCAACTTGTGCCATTTGCACAACTTTAATGGTACTAGTTTTGTTTCTTTTCCTGCTTATTAAGTCATTAATTTTATGTCAGATATTTATCACAGGTCATTCCTTAAAGTTTTTCCTCTATTTACGTAACCCACGAGTTCTTTTAAAAGGAAAAATACGCGATACACATTTATGCTCAACATCTTAGATTTTTTAAATTACTTTTCAAGCATCATCATTTGTAAAAAAGAAAACTTACTGAAATTGATATGTAGGAAGCAGCCAGACTTCTGTACCAGTTACATGGTACAGAACTCCAGCATCTCCGTAGTGTTACAGTTATTGCAAGTAATGCAATCAAAAACTGACAAAAAATGTCCGAGTATCAGCTGATTTGCAATTTACGCAGTATATCAAATTGCAGTTGGAGAACCTGAATTTCGGGAGCCCAGAGCCATGGAAGGAATGATGTATGCATACCATAACAGACGTTGTGTTTCCACACAAACAGACTTTTCAAAAGTAATTATAGAAGGATCATGAATAAGATCTGTTACTATATGCATGAAAAGTTCAGTATTCAACATTGTTATCATTTAAATCACCTCATCCTAGTATTTCTTGGTACCTGCCATTTCCTAGGAACTGATGGGTTGCATGCTGTGGGATTAAGGTCTAGTTTACTACTAGATGTGTGGCAAACCCCAAGGAGGAACTGATGCTAAAATGGGTGTTTTCTGCTGTGGGGAAAAAAAAAAAACACAACAAAACAACAAACACAAGGGTGCTTTGTATGAGAGCAATTAGCTGTCATAAATTAAATAGTCTTTGTAATGCCTTCCAGCTTATCCCTTATAAAGAATGATGGAATTTTTTTTCTTTTATTGGTTGTTTTCTTGAGTGGGGGATTTAACATAATATGTTCTTGTACCTGCCTAAAAAGGTCAAATAAAGAAGCATTAACCTAAGTTTGGGATTAACTGAGGTAGGTCAGGAAAAAGGGTTACTCATTTTTGTGTTTTATAAATAATGCCCACTTAATAAAACGAAATATCCCGTGCTTGACATGAGAAGATCTTTAAAAAAGGCTTAAGGGTATGGAGCTGCTGGAGCTGAGTGTTTAACAAGACAATGCGTTTAACAGTGCTTGGATTGTGTATTGCTCTTAGAGTCAGGAAACAGAGGTGGGGATGGAAATACTATGCAGGTGCTGATCTCTGTGTCCTAACAAACAGAAAAAATCAGGTTGCTACAGTGCGTGTCTGGCACGGACCTTTCTAACAGGCTGAAGTGTTACCCCATAGAATATATGTTAGTAAACTGATAGTTGATTGGTATTTTTAATATAAAATTTAAAAAAGATTCAGCAAGGCGTGAGCCTAATAACCACTTGTAACTTTTTAGGGTTTTTTGATTCAAATCCAGGCTCACTGTGAATGTAGGTGGAAGAGTTTTCCCACTGAAGAGCGAAGGTCTTCATCTGCTGCTCCGGCCGCGGGGAGCGCCCGCCAGGACATCCATAACATTTTGTGTTAGGGTTCGGGTCTGGTCAATCTGGGGGTTGAAATGAAAGCCGTAGGCCATCGTGTCACAAACATGTCGAGCCAGAACAGGATGACTTGGCTACCAAAAGAAGTGTTCCCTCCACAGCTACCTGACAGCAGCAGCTCAAGTCTTCCTGGCGTTTTGGCCTTGTTTTTCATTGGGGTCTATCAGTGGCAGCATGGTAGGAATGCAGAGCTGTAGAGAAGGACACTGTACCCTTTATCGTCTTACTGTCAGTGTCTGGGAAATGAAAACTGGCAGTCATGCGAATTGTTGTCAAACAATAGATTTTATTTGATAGTCTAAGAATGCAAACATCTGAGTACAGAATCTTTTGTCTTCTCCACCCCTCACACTTTACTCAGGCATCTCACATCTCTTTGAAGGTTTCGTGACAGGAGGATTGCTTTCTTGGGAATTATACACACATCTGAAATATATTTTTGCTTGATTCAGTGGAGTTATCTCTAACTGTTGTTATCACCTATCCCAAATTCAAGCATTTGGTAACAACAGCAGGCATGTAGTCACGATTCCCTGCATGGACTTCAGAAGTGAGATCCTGAAGCATCACTAGAGCTAGTTAGAAAACCAAGTCCTCAACCTCAGGATGACCTGGTTTAATCTTTGAGAAGTCCCCACTCCTCTGTAGGGTTCAGAATCACTCCCCAGCCCCATTACGTACACATGGGATACCTTCCCCAAGGAAGCCAAGTGATGTACTCGGGCCCCACGTTTGTATATGCCTGGTTTCATGCTCTGCCTATGAGAAGATAACTCACCTAAGGCAGTCGTTGGTCTATCAGGGATGGACTGCTGAGTGGCAAAGGGTAGGGAAAGGATATGACTTATTCTTCCATTAACATCAGGCAGCCTGGCACGTATTCTTCCATTGCATGATACCGTCAAATGGGACTATAATCCCTTTTTCCCATTCCTTTCCTCGGTGCATGTCAGAGCAGTTTTCTCTTCACAAGCCTTTCAGTTCCAAACCCAGTCCATATAGATGGTCCGTCTCCTATGCAGCGCTTGGCCTGTTGAAGGGCATGATATTACTGAATGCAAAATAGGCAGAGCCTAGATAGTTTTGCTAATGGAAATAGCCATATTAATAAAATGTGTGTGTTATGTTTGTAAAAGAGTAAGATTCAGACCAGCATAGACCCCATTAGCAGGAAGAACCAGGAAGACCGAATGGTTTTGGAAAGAGGCCACATTTAGACATCTTTAATGAATACCAGATTCAGATTGGAAAATTAACAAAAAAATACTAAAACACAAAATGACTGAACTTTCAGCAGTGTAGTTACAAGTCTGCTGGAGCATAAATGTTCTTTAATTGATTTCATGCCTCATGTGGTAGAAATTGCAGCTTAGTTTCAAAATATTGTATAAAGGCTGAATAAGATTGAACCCTTCAATTTAGTGTTTACATTAAATAATTTCCAACTAAACCACTACTCATCAGTGTTCTTTAGACATAACTGAAAACCAGAGTTTTGTAGGAACTGCCACCAGTAACAGATTCCACTTTGCTTTTAGAGTTTCCCTTCCTTTCAGTTTTTTGTTGATAGATCTCCCCTGACCCCGTTAATCTGGTTAGTCAGGTTCTCCAGCATTTTTTAGATGTGATTTATCATGGGACATTACATATTTGCATAGGAGACTGCTTACAGTGCGGTCATCAGGGTAATGAGCCGTTGCGTGAGTGTTCTTCTGGAGGCAAGAGCCACCACCTCCCTTCTGTTCAAGTGCCGTTTGAGAGCAGTTGCTGCAGGAGGACAAAGGTCTGGTAACTTGAGGGTCCACAGTGTGTTTCTGTCCTGTGGGCTTCTAGCTTGGGTGGATCTTTTGCTAAGGCATCTGACTTTCATAGTGTCTACAGGAAGATCTTGGTTGTTGCCCCACTGCTGCGGCAGAGACCCGTGACCTGTCCCTCAACCCTTACTGCCTTGGGGAGTTACCGTCAGATGAGGAATCTTCACTGGGAGGGGAAGAGAATCTGGAATGAAGAGTGGGAGCAAGAAGCACTTGTGTTGGGAGGCAGTGAGTCTCCTTTGCTGTGGGGGTGCTAATGTATTTTGGCCAGGAGAAAGGGATGCCATTAGTGACTTTTCAGTGGGTGAAAGACTGTGGGTTCTTTCCTTCCTTTGTGGGAGGAATATTGAACTAGAAAATAACATCTGGATTGCAGATCAGGGTGGAAAGTATGAGAGCCGATTATAAAATGTTGTCGGTGTAGCAAGCCTGCTCAAGATGCTGGGAACCGATATGAGTAATCCAAGAACTTGCTGCGGTGATCTGGCACCGTGGAGGAGATGACGAGCCAACGTCCTGCCCGTGGAGCAGCTGGGGTCTGTTGCTGTCAATGGAGGGAGCCTGAGAAAAGCACCAAAGCCTAGAATTTAGACCCCTGGAGAGACTCCTGTAGCACAGACCGGGGTCTTGGCTGAAGGGTCTGGTAAAATAAGAAGCGAAGGAATGAGTAAGGAGATGGAAGTAAAACCAAAACTTCTGTTGAGACCTGGGTGCAGACTAAGAAAGAAAGTAAGTAAAAGGGGAAGAGGAAGAACTCGTGACAGTATTCATAAGGGTAAAGCCAACCAGTGCAGCTGTTCACCTCTTTATCTGGTCAGCAACTCATAAACAGTGGCATAAAGATTTTTCCAAGTCGGGAAAATGAGATACAGCAAGGGACTGAGGTAATACAACTGTGGGTGCAGTGAATTGAAATAATTCATCTGTGGCATTTTCATGCACATTTTTAATATATAGTAAAAAATCACAATGTGTTCACGGGTAATTCATCCAGCAGGAAAAAAAGACTATATACCGTTAATTATTTGCAAAAAAATTTCCACTGCTCTAGGTTTGGCACTGCAGTTAGAGATAATAACGTCTAACGAAACAGGACTGAGATGATGATGCAGAGAGCTCTAGCATTGCCAGAGAGTTTTATTAGTTTGTGTGCAATATTAGTAAAATTATTTGTGTTCTCTTTCTATGTGTTTTTTTCCTGAAGTAGTCTAATGGAGTTTTTATAGGCATTAATGAACAAGGATGAGGTCAAATAATGCACACCGTACCCTTGTGAGCAGTCCCATCGACTAGAGTGGGAATAGCGTTATTTTTGTGAATGCTATTCCTAGTAGGGAATACAGAACTAGTCCCTAATGGAGGAAATATCTCTATTAAATCTTTCATCATCTCTGTATATACTGATTTATTCCAGGAAAAATAATTAAATTCATTTAATTATTCTGCCATCTATAAAAGACAAGAAGGAATTTGCACAAAAGCACAGTTTAATCTATAAACTGATGGCTGTGCTTAAGACAAACAGCCCAGCAAAACCTCCTACAATATTTGATAAGGCTTAAACATGTCATGTATTATTTAAAAAAAAAAAAAAAAAAAAGAAATCAGTATGACCTGAAGAATAAATGAGTCAATGCTAGACTATTTTTTTTTAACTTGTTCCCTGCTGATAATAAAGTGAGGAGAGAAAAAGCTTCAAGGGCGATGCAGCCCAGCCAAGTAGAGCTCCAGATGTTTTTTTAAGTTTATTGGTGTTTGCAAGGAGAGCAAAGCTCTCTTTTAGACCTCTTATGCACAGAAAAGGGTGGCTTTAGGTAGAAGTTGGTTATTAAGCCACAACTGTTAGAAGAAAAATCTGAAGAGTCCTTTAATTGCTAAAACTACAAAGTATTTCCTGATTAGGAAGCAAACGTGTACAGTTTATTTCTAAACCCTGGGTCCAACACTGGGGATGCTTACAGATATGAGCCTTTGCACCTACACACACAGAGTAGCTCAAAAATGCCTGTAGGTTTTGACTTTAAACTTAATATTTTCCTAGTCAAATTAATTAACAGTGTCTTTTTGGGACCCTCCTGTAAACACACTGTACGACAACTGAGTGTAGGAAATACTTTAAAGCAAACATGCCAAGAAACTCACTACAGAAATTCAAATGTATCTCCTTCAAGACATGTAAATTTAATAGCAACGGGTATAATTTTATAAACATATTTCAAACTTAAGATTTCTAATTAGATAGCTCATTGATCCATAGGCATTGAAGTCTAACCAAAGAGCGATCTGCAATTACAATTTGGTTCATCATGGCGGTTCCCAACGAGAAGGCTCCCCAGCTGCCCGGGGGCTTGGCCTTGGTGAGGAGCACCCAAGCTGGGTTTGTCACTTGGGGCAGCCGCTGGGCATGGGCTGCCCTCCCGTAAAACACACTTGTTCCCCGGGTCACTCGGCGGTAATTTTGGCACTATGCTTGGCGTTGGTCTTGGCAAGGCTGTCTTATGGCAAAAGCAAAAGTGACTCGGCTTCTTTATGTTTCCCGCCTAAGGCCAGCTGGTTTGGGTTAGTTGCTCTGGGATTAAAAAAAAAAAAAACCCAACCCCTCACATTATTTTAAGCAATGAAGAAACCCCCTTCAGATTCAAGGAGGCACTGGGGGAGTGGCAGAAGCCCAGGTGCGTTTGGGCAATGATGTGCGTCAGCGCTGGAGCAGGTGTAAAAACAGCTTATCATACTCTTGACCAGAGGGTTAATTCTGTGGTCCCCACCGAAGCGTTAGGTCACAGGCTTGCAGCAAATCAGCCTCCAGAGATATGCATGTTTGTTAGGCCAGATTCTGGGTGTGCGTGTGAGCTAGGCAGGGATGGTAGTGTGCTTACACAAAAAAGATAAACAGCTTGCACTGCTTCTTGTTTTTATCCTTTGTACCTCTTAAAATACCAGCAATAGTGTGATTTAACAGAGCTGATTGAAGTCAGGTCTCACTAACAACTCCTCTGAAATTTCTCAGGGGAAGAAAATGCATGAAACCAATGACATTTTATGATGTTTGGACCCAAGCAGTGTAGTGCTTCTGACAGCTGTGACATTGCCACAATTTCACGAACTCCTCTCAGCCCATGGTAGGAATCCTGGTTTTTATGGGATTGCCCGCAGCTTGCTCCCACGGTCCCCCCACGACAGCAAAGACCCCCGCGGTTGCCGCCAGCCGCTCACCTCTGCGCACCAGGCCTCGTAGGGACGCGTTACAAACCAAACATCCTTTTGGGTTCAGTGGAGCCGTCGGGAGCCATAAAGTTATTTAAGTGTGTAAATGTTGCAGTCTCAGCCCCTGGAGACCGAGTATTGGTGTTCAGAGTGGGGTTTTTTCACTGTTGGGTTTTTTTCAGTGGTTTATTTTCCAACGCTATTCATGATGGAAGCATAAATAGCTGTCTAAGCAAGAGTACTCCCATTTATCAGTTGTGGTCAGTGTGTCCTTGTCTTTCTTTTTGTTTGTTCCCTCTGAGTGGAGGCGAGTTTAGTTAAATGTTTTGGGGCTAGATGTTTATCCTGCACTCTAAGATAAGACCAAATGTGTCCGTCGGAGGAGTTTCTGCATCTCTCACTGCGTACAGTTCACCGGACAAATGCACTGACCCTTCTCAACACGATGTGCCTTAGGAACACCTTGCACACAAAAATAAACTCCAGAGAAATCCTGTTTGCTTTCAGGATGAGTCTTTCAGTTCTTTTTCATATCCTTTCCCATTTTCTTTACCGTTTTATTGTGTCACCTTTCGGGTCAGAGATTCTCTTGGCTTTCACAGTGCCGAGTTTGAATCCACATGAGGAGACGTGGCTGACGCAGAAATGTCCCTCCGAAGTGACATGAGGTGCTCTGAGGGTCCAGACTGCAGAGACAAAGTGCCAGCCCGCAGCAAAGAGGGACAGGGGAGTCATTCCGTGTTTCTGTATTCCTCCACTTCGCAGATACTGGACTAAACCAAAGTCTGTGGCTCCAGGAAAGGTGACCACTGAAATCCTAGTTGTGCGAGTTCGGCGTGAACGTAACCCACCAGTGCTATGGGCAGCAGGGTGCTGGTACAGCAAGGACTTAGAACCTTTAAGGTTTCGTCTATGTAGAATGCAGGTCAAAAATATGACAATAAGTAAGATTAAAAAGCTTTTCTTTTACGTGATCAGGCAGCTTTCTAACTGTGCTAATGTAGGGAACTGAAGTCTACAGAAGCGAGAAAATGGATATTTGGTATTAAAAAAATCCTTACAGTCTAGTGAGCAAAGTTTACTTTCAGGGAGGATGAAATGTTGTGTTATACGTGTTTCTTGGGATCAGCACTGCCCTTTTTCTCTCTGTCTCTGAAAGTGTATGAGCAGAATTTTCCACTTTTTTTTAACTGAACATTTTTGCTTCATTTCATAATACAAGGGAAATGAAAGTGCCAGTACTTTTCTAAATGTGAGGTTTTTTTCCTTATCTGTGAACGCTTGATATGGGATGGTAAGAAGGCAGGCAAGGCAAATCTTTTTTGGAGTGTAGGTTGCTATTGAAATCATTCGAGATGTTTTACATTGCTCATTCTAGGCACAAAAATATGGCTTGGAGTTTAGCTGTCCCACCTCAAATATTCCTCAAGTGTGTGATAGTTCTGGTTTTCGTTAAAGGCTAGGTCATGCCTCTTGCAGAGAGCTCAGAGGTGAGGCCACCAGAGATGCTCTGCCTGGGACTGTCCCTCCCGAACCTCTCCGTCGGCATTACAGAGAGGCTGGCACAACGAAGGTGTCACCTCCTTGCTGTCGGTTTTTGGTGTTTGCTGCTCCTGAAGCCCTCTTGCCCTCTGCCTGCTCTGTCCCACCTCCACCATGTGAAGGGAGAGCGGCATGTGATGTTCTCACTGTTCTAGCAGCAGGCGCTGGGATTGATTTGTGTGCTGCAACATCTCCATCAACCTGTTACTCTAAGGACTTTCAAGAAAACTAATAACCAGTTAGAAGGGCTGAGTGCTCCAAATGGAGTTTGCATTTAAACTTAAAACTCTGAATATGATGTCACTATGAGTTTTGGTTTATAAGCCTAGTCAGGCCTAAAAAAAAAACCAACAGTACAGAGAAAGTGGATATTGGTTTGTCTTTGGATTCTCCTATTACTGTATGTTTGCTTGCAGTGTTTGTTTCACAGCTTGTGTCGTTTTTCAGTAAGTTATAAATAAGTATGGCCATATGTCAAGTTACTGATTTGTGAAGTCTGTACTTAGGATAAAGTGTAAAGAGAAAATTTTCTTGATGGATTCACTGGATCCTAACTTGTTGTCCATTTTAAGTGGTCTCCTTGATATCATTCTATCAGTCTGCAATTCAGCAAAATCTTTCAAATGGAGAAGTTTATTCACCTTCGGCCAGAAGTTGGGGTTGACACAAGAGATGGGAGGTGAAATCCTCTGGCTTGTGTTACAGGGATCAGGCTGGGTGACCTCGTTGGTACCTTCTTGCCTTACAGTCTGTGAGCTGGGCTCACACCTTTCAAAAGGTCATTTGTTTTCCCCTTCACACAAAAAATAGAATCTGCAGTAAAGCCACTGTGGTCTCTTCTTAAAAAATAAAACAAAACTCAGCGTAGCCAATGTCAAGGGATTCTGGCTAGCCTCCTAACAACCCATCACACTGGCTTTTTCCCTGTTGTAATGAGATGTGTAAGCAATCTTACCTAAGCTTAAATGAAAAACAACTCTGTAGAAGCTGCTTGGGTTTTTTGGTCTGAAAACTGATTTTTACATCCTCTCACTTCCACAGTTTTGAAGAGATGGATTAGAATCTCAGTGGAAATGAGTTTGTGAAGAGGGGAATGGCTGGGTCTCTCGGCACTGGTTGTGCTCTCATGAAGATCTGTAATGGTGTATGCGATGAGCAAGCCCTGTGGTTGTTCCTGTGTTACTGCCGTCTGGTACGCTCCTAACATCGTAAAACAGATTAGCAGGACTCTATAGACACCAAAGTAAAATGTCTTCCCATGCTTTCCAAAACAAAGCTTGTGTCTCCTCTTTTGTGTTTGTTTTTTTTTTAAGATTTCATGGAATTACACTGTGGTATAGATGAGGCAGGAGGAAAAAAAAATAATTTCTGTTTGGCTTTTTCCTCTTTATTATTCTTGCTGCTTTGTTTTGTTATAGCTGAATGGTATGTAAGATTCAAAGCCAGTCATTTTTCATCAGCGTCATCAGTGTATAGTCCTGACTTCTTTTTGCCTCCTCCTGAGCTCTCAGCCTGTCCTCACAGCAGAGGTGCTCCAGCCCTCAGATCATCTTCGTGGCCTCCTCTGGACTCGCTCCAACAGGTCCATGTCCTTCTTGTGCTGAGGACCCCAGAGCTGAAGGCAGTACTGCAGGGGGGTCTCACTAGAGCAGAGCAGAGGGGCAGAATCCCCTCCCTTGACCTGCTGGTCACGCTGCTTGGGATGCAGCCCAGGACACGGTTGGCTTTCTGGGCTGCCAGCGCACATTGCTGGGTCATGTTGAGCTTCTCGTCAACCAGCACCCCCAAGTCCTTCTCGTCAGGACTGCTCTTGATCCATTCTCCACCCAGCCTGTATTTGTGCTTGGGATTGCCCAGGACCTTGCACTTGGCCTTGTTGAACTCCATGAGGTTCGCACAGGCCCACCTCTCCAGCCTGTCCAGGTCCCTCTGGATGGCATCCCTTTCCTCCAGCCTGTCAACCGCACCACACAGCTGGGTGTTGTCAGCAAACTTGCTGAGGGTGCACTCCATCCCACTGTCCACGTCACTGACAAAGATGTTAAACAGCGCTGGTCCCAATCCTGACCCCTGAGGAACACCACTGGTCACCCATCTCCACTTGGACATTGAGCCGTTGACCACAACTCTTTGAGTGCGACCATCCAGCCAGTTTATCCACTGAGCGGTCCGTCCCTCAAATCCATGTCCCTCCA
>NW_009605097.1:0-6385 GCF_000690535.1 Cariama cristata
CGGGCCCGGGTGGGGCTGGGCCGAGCCGAGCCGACTGTTGTGCCGTACTGTCTCCACAGGCTATCTACGCTGTGGTGAACCTGGTGATTTTCTACCCTGCTGCCTCCACCTGGACGTGGGTGAGCGCCTGGCCTGCTGCGGGCAAGGGCACCGTCTCCTGCCCCGGCGAGGGCCATCTGGGCCTGGCCCGGTGGAAAGCCGGGTTCTTTCCTAGTTGCTGCGACAGGCAAGGCCAGTAGGTCCCTGCTGCTCTTCCCGGGGGTCGTGGCTTTTGCGGCTGACAGCTGTTTCCTTGTTACAGCTAGCATTCGTCTTCAGCTCAGTGGTCTACGGCACCAGCTACCGATCCATGAACTCCATGGCAAAGCCATCTTTCACAGACGATGGCAGCCTTGCCGACGGGGGAATTGACCTGAATATGGAGCAGGGGATGGCAGAGTGAGTGTCTACACCTGCACGAGTCCAGGTGAGCAGGACCTGCTGCCTGAGCGTGCACACAGAGCCAGGAGAGCTTCTGAAGGAGAAGGCCAGGCCTCAGCTCCCAGCTCAGCTTGCCCATTGGCATAGGTGTGAGGGGAAGCCTGTAGCCATTTTTTCCGAGAATGTACCTAAACTGTCCTCGTTACCAGAATGCTTGGCCTGGTGTGCACTAGTCACGAGTTGCCACATGGGTATGTCAGCTTGGAACGGTCACTGTCCTTACGGCTGAGGTACACAGGTAGGAGATCCTAAACGGTTCAGCTGGAGCAGCTTACAACCATCTTTCAGTGAAGAAGCAGTGCTGATGCTGCGCATGCTTCTGCAGCACACAGAGATATATATTTTATTTTTAAACCAGCACTGCTGGTAGGCCTTGACAGAGCAGAAGGGCACAGACTGCTAGTTACCCCATCCTGGCTGCACACCGGCCACTTCTTGAACTGTTTTGGACACTAAAAAATCTCCCGTCTGTTTTAGCCAGCTCCTTTCACCTCCTCAGCCTTTTCTGCCCCCTTTGCTTGTGCATTCCTCATGTCTGTCTGCAGACTGCACCAAGTGTTTGCCTTTCTGCTGTTCTTGGTGGTGCTGTAACTCTTTTCCTCCGTCAGGGAATATGCAACGGTAATTCCTGCAAAGCACTGTTAAATAAAATAAGGAGACAACGGTATTGAAACAGCAGAAATATCTTCTAGATTTACGTGTTTTCCAACAGAGAGCCTCAAGCTAGTTACAGAAAACTACCAGGTAGTCGTGGACACGTCAGGCTTTGCTCTCTGTTCTCCCTGCCCTCAGCCTCTTGTCCGTAGGTCCACCCTCTGCTGGCGATCTTCAGTGTGTGCTCAGCGAGGTACCTGGGGTACTTGGCCCCTTCCTTCCCATGTCCTTGGCCTACAATTTAAGATTTATCTCTGTCTTTCACTTGCTACCAGGCTTTTAAAGAAACACAGCAGGGCCTTGTTACCGGCAGAGCCCTCTGCATCATGTCAAGTGTTCTCGTGCTGAAAGGGCCATGGATTGATTTATATATTTTTCTTAATACAAGTTTTATTTCTGCAGCCAGCAGATGCCCAGGGATGTTATCAGCAGGCACAGAACCTGCTGTCTCTGCACAGGATGAGCTCTTATCTTATGTTTTTGTTAGGGGAGTAGTAAATTTTCTACTTGCAGCCACAGTGACTCAGATGTGTGGTGTAAGAGACTCAGCCAAGGGACGAGGTGGCTGGGAAGAGAGGGAGTTCTTTCTAGTGTGACTTGTGAGCCGGGCACTTTACGCCCTTTTCATCCTATAGTGACTTCTTTTTCCTGCTGGTTAGCTGAGCATTTTTCTCCCATTTTACTCTGGTTTGGCTTTCCTGAGTGGAAGCAAAAAATACTTCGGATACCTTTTTTATCAAACTCAACACGGGACAGTCCAGTAAGGAAAACACAGAAGTTTGATGTCGTCTGGGCTATCCTCCTAAGTTGTGGGAGATGTGTGAGGCACCAAAGCAGAATGGGTGCCCCAATAACTGCCCCATGCATGTGTGTGGTGGTGCTGCCAGGGGAAGTGACCGACAGGAATTAGCACAGGCATCCTGTTACCTGCTGTGAAAAGCTGACGAGCGCAGTTGTAGCACCACGGTAGTCCTGGTTGCAGATGTCGTACTTCCCTTGGTACTGGGGTGCTGAGATTTTTCTGCCTGAGCAATACACTGTTGGGGTGAGTTTTATGACACATTAAAATGACTTCATGCTTGTCCACGGCACGGGCTGTGCAAACCACAGAGGAGGCACAGCTGTGCAAACAAAACCTGCACAGCTGAAGTTCCCATCCTTACCCTGTACCTTTGTACCTGAACTTGCACAGAGCCCACAGCCGTAGGAGTGCCAGTCTCGTTAATTTAAACTCGTTGGTACGTGACCACAAAATGTTAATGAATGCTCAGTGCTCCTCCCGTTTGTCAGGTGAAGCGCTCTAAATTACCGCTTTGGGGATGGGGGAACCACTCTAGGGTAGCGGTTACTTTCAGAAAGCAGCGGACGTTTTCCTGTCTCTCAGCTGAGCGTGCTGCAGCTGATTAATGCATGCTCTTTTGGAGCTGCTTCTGGAACACTGCAGATCTGATTGTGTTTCCCTCGTGCTGTCGGTAACTGAAACAGATGCTTTTTGTGGCTTTGGGGTTGAGGGAGGCCGATCTTGCTGGTCTCTGGGAGAGCTGGGTTTGGTGGGAGCTCTGCCGTCACCCCTCTGTGGCCTCTGGTGACGCACGAGATTTCTGAACCGCGGTGTCTTGTCACAGAGCGGTTGGTGGTGGATTCTGCAGTGTCTTGAGTTGATGATGGTGTTCCAGCCTAAACCAGTTGTTTCTGGTCACTGCTTTGTGCTGTGCTGCCCAGAATAAGACAAGCTTTTGTTGCCTTTGTTTTCTTGACTCCATGCTTGGCTGTGACTCAAGCATTTCTTACTCCAGCAAATGATGGTGATTTAATGGGAGTGAAGGAGTTGGCCTTTTTCTAACGCATCATGGCATTTCCTGTGGCTTGTGTTGAAAAACTAATACCTGTTTACCTCTACTGGGTGTCAGGTCTGCCCCGAGGGTGGTGGCTGAGGTGTGGGCAGCTTGTTCCCCTCCTGTAGCTGCTCTCAGCTCTGCCTTAGGCTGGCGTGGAAGACCCCGGAGTCAGATAAGCAGGAGGGGAGGGGGAGCCATCTCTTGCTGTAGCTCAGCTTGTGGGTGATGGTGTGCTTGTCCTTGTGGCACCCCAGCCCTTTGGTGACCCCGAGTGTGTCTGTCAGCCTGTGAAATGGCACAGGGAGGATTCACGCTTCCCTTTAGTGCAGCCGGCTGTGAGCAGTTATACTTTATGCTGTGATATGTGTCAAATCAGCGGGTGCTGGCTGCTGTTACAGGCTGCGGGGGTGGTGGTTTTGTTGCAGATTTCCACCCCTCTCTGCATTCCTCAGCTTTCTCAATGTCCCTTTTCAGGGGAAGCCTAGCTTTTCAACAATCAGATCTTTTTTTGTTGTTGTTTGCTGCTCTGATTCTTCTCGATTACCAAATGTGACAAAGGATAGCTGCAGGGACAGTCCTTGGGTCCGGCAAGCAGGGTTGCTCCCTGGAGGCAGTGCCGATGGGCAGTGTTGGCAGAGGAGCTGGTGGGTTTGGCAGGGGCTGGAATGGAAGGTTAATGTTTTGCTTTTCTTCCCTCAGGCACCTCAAGGATGTGATCCTGCTGACAGCTATAGTCCAAGTGCTGAGCTGCTTCTCGCTCTACATCTGGTACTTCTGGCTCTTGGTAAGCCCCCACGGTTTTCCTTGTTGTTCTGTATTGTTCCTGTCTTTCCCTGTCTTCAGGACCGAGGATGTTATTTATCCATTTAATTTCAGTGCCCTCTTTCAGGTCAAAAGTATTCTCTGATAATTTGTTTAATCTCCCTGTCAAATCTTGTTAAAAATGAGGCCGTACAAGGGAAAGAAGTCCTGATCCCTCTGGATCAGCTGCACAAAAACTAGGCTGGCCTTGGCCCTTCTCTCTGGTCTTGTGAAAGGGCAACAAGAAACATGAGGCAGATCAAAGCCATCTTTGTGCGTAGAGCCTTTTTGTGACTGTGACAAACAGACTGTTTTTCTTCTTGTTTGGTTTTCTCAGTCATTCATCAGCACAGACTGGGCCTGGGAAGTGCTGGATACTGCCACTTGGTAGATAAAATGCTCTAGGCTTTGATTTTCCCCTTAACACACCAGACTCTTTCTACTCCCAAAACATTTGTCATGTGCCTCCAGCTAAAACTGCTTTTGCAGGACAAAAAAATCTCCAGTTAGTTAAAAAATCCCACAGTTGCTTTGAGTATATCCCACAGAGGTATACAAGGCAATCTTGGGCGCATAGAAAGTTACCTCATGTCAGTCCTTACGGGTTTCTTTCTAGCTGGCCTGGCAGGGAGCAGCCTAGACTCTGACTATCCCCGGAGACCATCTGGATCACTTGGGGTTTTGAGTCAGAGAAATGTGGGTGTGTTTTCTGAAGAAGGGAGAGGTAGAATGTCTGGGCAGTTGGATCTTCTGGGGTAATTCAGACCCGATGCTGGGATTTCCATATATGAAGTCTAAGTGCTGTATATGTATCCAAGTTCCTAAATCCTATGAAATCAGGCCATTTATTTTGGATGCCTGCCACTGCCTCTGATTTCCGTGCATCCTGTGACGCCCCTGATCCAGCCTGTAGAGCTACTCCAGCTCCTTTGGCTTCCGCAGTGGGACCAGCCCTCCTGCCTGGAGCACCACCCCTGCCAGAGCTGTCCCCGCAGTGACCCAGTTTGTGCCACGCATGTTTTGCAGGCTCCAGGCCGTGCTCTCTACCTCCTGTGGGTGAACATCCTGGGGCCCTGGTTTACAGCCGACTCTTCGCCCGCCAGTCAGGAACCAAATGAGAAGAAGCAACGCCGACAAGAACGCCGCCAGATGAAGCGTTTCTAGCCCTGGCTGGGGAGATAGATAAATGCTGGATCTCATCTCCATGCTGTTATTTCATCAGGGATGCGACCAAAACCATTGCAGTAGCTATGTTGCCCTCTGTCATTGCTGCCATTCCGCTAGAAAGGCCGCAAGAGACTTCCCTTGGTTGGTTCTTAGTGCCAGTCGAGGCCTTGCTCCTTGGGATGACAAGGGGCGTGATGCTGGGATGTGTGTAAATACCTTTTTAAAGCAGCGCTGTATCGCGTTCGAGGTTGAGGACTGCAACGTTGGAGGAAATAGTACATTAAACAGCAGAGTCTAATTGACGGTGCTGGCAGTGTGTTCGTACAGGGGAGCTGTTAAAAATGTCAGCGTGTTCTTGGAGACCTGGAGCAGAGGGAAGCAAAATCCCCCAAGATGAGTGGTCTCATCCCTTCCCAAGCTTGCTGTGTCCTGGGGCTGCAGCTGCCCTGCGAGATTGGGAGCATGGGGCAGCTGGGGGTGCCGCGATCTGGGCTTGCAGCCAAACTGGGAGCTTTTGGGATTGAGCCTGGAGCCACAAATTGGCCTGTGCTACCTTTGCAGGAGCTCAGTGGGATGAAAGTCAGTATGAAGCTAAAACCAAATCTGTGGGGTTTGTTTTGTTTTGTTTTGTTTTGTTTTTTCCAAAAGGGCTCTCCCAGGGGTGGCACAGCCGGGGTGCTGTGACTGCTCCAGAGATCAGGTGTTAGAGGCCAGGAACAGCTCAGGGCCGCTTCTGCTTTTGCCTGCTTTGATTGATTTATTAATATTGTCCCTGCCCAGTATGTTGTTTTACACACTCCGGTGACCCCTTCCTGCTCCTGACGCACCAGCTCAGAGCCATGCAGCTTTGTTGCCTGTGCGGTCAGTGTTCACAGTTGTGCCAGCTTGGCTCCTGATGCTATCCACAACCTTTTGCCCACACTTTGTTTCCATTACATCATTTTTATTACGCGCTTTTTCCTAACACCAAGCCCAATCCCCACCTTGAGTCCTCAGAGCCAGGCCGAGTGGCTGTAGTTGGGGTGCAGAGTGATGGTTAATTGTGGGCAAATATCTGGGAGGGGAGCAGAGATTGGTGTTTGGGGGTTAAAGTCCTTCCTGCTGCTGGTGGGGGGCATGAGGGAAGGGGTAGGGAGTGGGAAACGCGTGCATGGGGTGATCAGTGGGTATGGGCCAGCCCTTATTCCCTGCCCAGAGCCCCCAGCTCTTATCTGCTGGAGCTGAGTAGGTTCCCTCGCTCTGCTGGGAGCCCCCCCAGTACCCTAAGGACATCCCACCCCACATTGCAACTACCCCAGCACAGCCTCCTGCACCTCGGGGGGTGGGGGGGACACAAGCGCATCTGCCCAGCTCTGCCCTCGCTCACTCTGAACCCTCTTCTCTGGCTCCCCAAAGCCATGTGCAGCCACACAGCCATCCCCAAAATGCAGAGGGGACGGTGCGGG
>NW_009605097.1:6464-6724 GCF_000690535.1 Cariama cristata
ACAGCGGCTGCCCGGGTGCAGGGGAAATCCCAGGCTCTGCCCTCTCCTCCAGGCACCAGCCCCAATAAATATCCAATAAATGGCACCAGTTACACCCCTGGGGCACCAGTTTGGGTGGGGGGCAGGGGGGGATGCCCCTCAGTCAGGCAGCAGCTGCTCCAGCTCCTCCTCATTCAGGCCGTTGGTGGTGACAATGTGGTCCAGCTGCTTCATGTACCGCTCCAGGTCCTGCATGAAATGGGGGATGCGGGCCTTCTCCA
>NW_009605098.1:0-889 GCF_000690535.1 Cariama cristata
TGTATTATCGCCATCGATTCTAACGACTTGTATCGTCCCTCACCTACGGAATGCGACGCTGACGTTACCTTGTGCGAACTCAACCCCGATGCGCTCGGGCGGGGGCTGCCGTGCATTCCCTAGCGCAGCCCTTTGCTCGCCTTCTGCTCATTTAGCTGAAGAGCTAGAGCAGCTAGCTTTGTTATTTGTTGTTGTGCAAAACCAGACTTTGATGAATGACCCTAAAAGCTCTGGAAACGCTCCCTCCAAAATACATCTAGAAAAATCACTCAAATTTTACACTAATCTCTTTTTAAATAACAAAAGATAGCGCAATCTGGTTTTTCTCCCGTACGTTTTTTCCTGTATCCTCTTGATACCACAGCACCCATCGGAAGTCACGGGAATGGGGATTTCTTCCAAAACCGCTGGGAGAGCCTCGCCCGTGCCCGACCCACGCCCTTGGGATCGCGAGGGTTGGGGTCCTGAAGGTCTGCAAGGGAGCGAGAGGCAGGTCCAGAGCCGGCGCGGTCACTCCCTCCCAAAGAGAACACTTACTGGTCATTGCGGACGGAATAAACGAGCTGTCCCTGACCGGCAGCTTGCGGTTCCAAGTTCACGAGTCCCGTTTATGCTCCTTCCAAATACCTTCTATCATCTGTAAGACAGCAGACCATTAGGGAGTTGGCATTAGCCTTACCTGCAGGCTCATACGCAAAGATGAATTGCTGTATATAGTCAAAGCATCTCTTCTGCAGGAAAAACACAGGGATACGAGTGAGGAAAATGAGAGTGATGCTTTCACTTATCTGCGGATGGTGCGATGCACTCCCATTAACCGTGGGGTTGGATACGTACGTAACCACGGTGAGGGTCGCGCAGGCTTTGTTAATTAACGTTTGGCTCCCGG
>NW_009605098.1:900-2482 GCF_000690535.1 Cariama cristata
CTCCCGCAGCCAGAGCTCTGCAACACTTCACGAGCAGGTGGATGTCTTCAGTAAACTAAAAAGTACAGAAAATTGACACTGAAACAAGTAATCACAGTGGCGTTGGCTGAGGCTCGCTCCGCATCCCATTTCCCATGGTAAGCGTTCCCCTGGGAATGCGTGCGCCTGACCCTAAACTTTCCCCATTTTCCAAGCCAATGCACTTGATGGGAACTCATCTCGCTGCTCTCCCCCCATTACATACCCCGCGGATCTCCAGGGGTGGGACCGCTGTCAATTTGGAGTTGGCTAAATCCATTTCACTTACGCAGCTTCTCAAAGATTGGGTTTGGGCTCTGGGTTTTCGCGTTTGTTTCCATTCCTCGCAGCTCAGCAGATGACCTCGCCTGTGAAATAAATGCTATTTGGTGTTATCCCCGCTCTCCTGAAAGACAGGGACGTGTATATTCTGTTTCATTTAAAACAAACCCATGTTGGGGAATGACCGCTCAGGAAACGATGCTTTAACGCCAGCTTTTTCAGGGTGTTCGCTCCCCCCTTTTCAATTTTTAGTAAGCTAGTAAAAATCAATAGGCCTGTGTTCCCATCTGCACGCCACCTGACATCCCATGAATGATCAATGGGGCTGACGGAGGGTCTCTCAGGAAAGCCGAGCGCTCCAGCGGCCAAGGCAGACCGAGATCCCGGCGCTTCAGCTTCCGCCTCTCCCCGGCTCGGTCTTTGCTCCCCTCGGGCCGTGGTGCCCCTGGGTGGGACCAGCCCCGACCGCGCCAGAGGAGGAGCAGAGGCAGACGAACATCTCCGTCAGCTCCGCTCCGGGATTCTCCCAGAAGCTCCAGAAGCAGCAGAGCTACGCCGGAGCAGCGGCACACCGGCGAGCTCAGCGTGCACAGGGCCCCAACCCGCGCTCCCTGCGCTCGGCGGAGCCAGTGGCATTAAAAACCCAAAAGAGCACGATGAGCCGTGCGGTGCTGAGCATCAGGCGGTGCCACGCAGCACCGGGGCCGCATTGGCTCAAGCCTTACCTGGGGAAAATCGCTTTCCAAGTGGTTCCCCAGCAGTTCCTCCGGGAGCTGGGGATGCTGCCTGCGAGGAGGCAAACCACACTGAGACCCTGCCGAAACCGTGACCTCTATCTCAGCCTGGAGCAGCGGCTGGTGGTGCCAGTGCCAGGCCAGGGCTGGTCCAGCAGGCACCGGCGGGAGGTGGGAGGCATCCCCAGCCACAGCGGCAGCGATGGGGGCGGGAAAGGCAGGAGCGAGGAGGCACCTCCATGTCACCTCTCTCCCTGCCAAGACGAGCAGAATTTTATTTCTGGAAGCAATTTAATGGTTTGCTGATAACTTTGATTGGCTTTGTGTCAGGTTAGCTTTTAATCTCTGCTCTGGTCTGCTTCATTCTGTAAAATAACTGCGATTAAAGGATGCTGTTCCAAGCGTCGCACATGCTCACGGGCATGTGTGTGATGGTGCACGGGCAGATGGCTCCTGCCTGCTGACACGTCTGTGATTCAGGCTGGGACCACCCCACCGACACCGGCACCGGCACTGCTCCTCCTGAGGAAGGATGGGGAGAAAATGGC
>NW_009605098.1:2580-2876 GCF_000690535.1 Cariama cristata
CCGTGCCCACCCCCTCACCCCCTCCCCCCCCTGCCGACGCCAATGTTGCCCCCGCTGTCCCCGTCCCCTCCACTGTGCGCCCCTCACCCTCCGCTCCCAGTCCCCGTTCCAGCACCAGCCCAGGGGACTCTCACATGCTCGTGCATCCTCTCCAATTGCTGCCGCACATCCAGCTTTGTCTTCCAGGTCCATGAAGTTAAACAGACGGGCGCTTGCAGTGCGCTCCGGTAAGGCAGAGGATGCTGCTCCTCCAGCGATGCTCCTTCAGCTCTGCTTCCCACCTCCTGCCTCCTTCC
>NW_009605098.1:2912-3461 GCF_000690535.1 Cariama cristata
GCTGGCGGGGTCCCTGGTGCGGTTTTAGCCGGTGTTTCCCGGGCCGCTGCTGCCGTTGCTGGGGGGTCAGCTTCTTCCCACCTCTGCCTTCGCCCGGGCAGAGCATGGTGAAGCCTTGGACACATGAGTGGCTAAACATCAGCACGTCTTGGGAAGAGTTAAGACTGATGGTTTCAGGGTGTAAGACCCCCCCCCTGCACCCCTCGGGCAGGCCCTTGCTCCCGCGGGGCTGCTGAGCAACCTTTGGGAGAGGTTGGTGCTGGTCGCTCTGACTCTCCTCGGCCCCTGGCGCCGCACAGACCCCCCAACGTACCGCATCATTCACAACCCCAAACAAATTTTCTTCCCATGCAGCCTCCGGGCAGAAAACAGACCTGTTCTTGACAAACACACCAGGAGGGGAAAGAAAACCCCTGCCTGAAGTCCCTGGGCATGCTGATGGTTTCCTTCACTCTGGGGCAGATGCAGATTTTAATCAATGAGATCGATGGCGAACGCTCGTGAGCTGCAGGAACAGAGAAGGGGCTGCTGGAGAGCGGCCACAAGATG
>NW_009605098.1:3507-3824 GCF_000690535.1 Cariama cristata
CCAATTTGCGCCTTGCGCCCTCCGCGACTGACCCTGCTCGGGCTCCTACGGCAGCTCCTGCCCTCCTGCTGCCTAACTGCAGGTAGCCCTCGCCTGCCCTCTCCCACGGCCCCGCGCCCTGCCGCGTAACTGCCTCGCGTTTACACACGCGTGTCCTGCGAGCGAGGGTTTCTCTCAAGTCGCCATCCCCAAGCAATCACCTGCAGCGCAAAGCACGTCCTTACCTAACAGCCGTCTCGTCTCCTCCTGTAGTTTGGCTTTACCTTGCCCATCCTGGCTCCCCGGGTGCCAACAGAGACCCTTTCCCGAGGCCCGGC
>NW_009605098.1:3911-4298 GCF_000690535.1 Cariama cristata
GCGCCGGGCCCGGCTCTCCCCCCAGCCCCCCCTTCGCCTTCTCCTTCCTTTCGCTACCAGGCGCGGGGCAGAAAGCTCACCTGAATGTGAACCCGGGGCTCAGACCCCCACGTCCCCTGCGGGGGACAAGGACAAACTGGGCTGCCTTGTGTTTCAGAGCAAGCACTGGGCGAGAAGCTTTCCTTGAGAGGGTACCTCTGTCTCTCCTCCTAACAAACGCGTGAATACCCGTTCAGCTTCATTCCCACCTCGCTGCGCGGGATGCCGCGGTCCAAGCATCCTCTCCAAAATAGGAGGCGGCCGAGGGCCCCCATGCCCCAGCCCCTGCCCCAGCCCAGAGCATCACAGCTGCTCCCAGCACAGACACACCACGCCAGCACCCCCGGC
>NW_009605098.1:4337-6121 GCF_000690535.1 Cariama cristata
AGTAGCTGCGTAACCCGGCTGCACGGAGCAGCATCTTCCAGAAAAACAATGATTTGCTGAAACGACTTTGCCTGGCCCGAGTTTTTTGGCAGAGCTAACAGGAGGCCTAGCAGTCCACTCTCATAAAAAAAACATTACCCAGGTTTGCAAACACGGCTCAGCGAGCCCCGGGAAATGGCTCTGCGCGCCTCAGCAGATCGCGCTGGGATTTGGGTTTGGCCCCGGCGCGTCTGGCGCTGGCTCCGAAGGCTCCTGCTCAGCCACAGACGCTTTGCAGCCGTTCTCCGGTCTTTGGGGTCCCCCTCGTGCAGCCTCTGGCTCCCGGTTCGTTCTGCTCCCCGGCCTCCTCCCTCCTGCCTGCCTTCTCCTTGGGCCGGCAGCCCGCCGGACCACCCTCGCGTTTGTTTCTGCAATCAATCTGGGACTGCTCTAAAATGGATTTTAATCCACTTTCTGGCTCAACTGCGAACACAGTGATAATATGTAGCCTGTCTTGATAACTTCTCTGTCCTTACAGCCGAAATAAATATTTTTTGTGACTCTCTAGCAGTGCTGTGCATTGCTAAACAGGTTCCCATTTGGCTCCATGCTGGTTTGCATCTCATTGCAATTCATTACCATGCAATCTCTGCCTTGAAATATCATAAAATCCACCTTTGAGATCCTCCTGGAGTAACAAGATAATTAAAAATGGGTCAACATTATCCTTCAAGACAGAAAGGCAGAAACCCCCTTCTCCCACAGCTGCTGGGCGGCCAGCTGACTGCAAAGCAGCCGGCGCAGCAGCAGCGATGGTCCCGTCTCTGAGGGTCTCCTCCGGAGCACCCCCTCTCCTCCCCAGCCCTGCTGGTCTCTGGCCGACTCAGATTCGGCACCGGTATGTCAGCGGGGTGGCCGCTTGGCTACATTTATGAACCCAGATGACCATGAAACTGGACCCCACGGCTCACCGTTACTCCTAGTCCTTGCAGGCTGCTAGAGAAGACTTCATCTTTTAACAAGACCTAAATGAAAGAAATATCAATCCTACTATAATCTAGGCTAAATTTCTAAATGGTGTCACCTCACTCCCTTCAGTGGAAGGGGATGAGGGCTGGGGTTCGACCCAGAGCCTGAGCTGGTTTTCACAATGCCACTGTTTAATGAGATACACAATATTTCATAATGTATAGTATAAAAGCAGTCAGGTGCAGTGAGAACTACAAAACGTTACCCTTGATACTCATCACCCATCAAATGCACCTCTACAAACACCACCCACAGCGACGGTCGCGGCAACCCCAACCGTGGGGAAACTTCTCTTCTGGTTTTCCCTTTGTCTCAGGCAGCTCGGTACCGGCGGTCCGATGGTGGGTGCGGCGGCTGTGCTCTCAGACAAAGGCACCGCCGTATTTCAGAGAAGGTGGGACGCTCCCGCAAGCGCTCTGTTCTGCTGGCCTGGACCGAGCGTCCGTGGCCCCAGGGTACCTACACGGAGTTGCCGCATTTCTCATCTTGCTACCAGATCTCACTGGTAAACACAGGTAACGCAAACACAAACCGAGGGGTACGAACATGGTCTATTAGAGAGCAACAGAAAAAATAAAGCCAGAAATCCTTGAGATCGTGAAGATGTAAATGCCATGTAACTGCATCAAGTCCTAAGTGGGTTCTCAAAGGGGACCTTGGGTGTTCTGGTGGTCACGGCCCGATTGATCGACCACCACACGTAGTCAGAGCTCTGTCACTGGGGTATCTCCTCATCAGCTGTACCTTGGCAGGTCGGAGTGGCAAGCAATGCCAGG
>NW_009605098.1:6138-6364 GCF_000690535.1 Cariama cristata
TCTCCCCCAACCCCGTCCGATGGCACCTTTGGAGTCCCACGCCGTGCAGAAGACGAAGAAATGTGTCTTTTAAAATAAACTTGCAATAGACAAGATTGGAATGTGAACACTGATAAAACCAGTACTGCAGACAACTCCTCTCGCCCTTGCCGCCGGACAACCCTGTAGGAAGAAATACCCTTGCTAAAACCACTCAGACTTGACGGCAGGGTTTGCTTTGACCTCA
>NW_009605098.1:6481-8533 GCF_000690535.1 Cariama cristata
CGCTGCCAGCGCCGCGAGCGGGGACACGCGCCTGGAGAGCCAGGGGCGGGAGGCACTCCTGCATGTCACAAAGGGTGGGGGTTTTTGAAAAAAAAATCAAATTTAAACTCGCAAGACTTGCAGATTCCACCATCATTTTCATGATAAAAACATCAGTTTCCTTTCACTGTATTGTAAATTGGGAGTAGCTCTACAGGGCTCAATAAATGCCTGTTTAAAGTCAGTTACTTCAGTAAATAAATATCTACCCCTCTTGCATTTTAAGCGACTCCCGTCCTTTGCAAACAGGTTTCCAATTTACAAAAATCAATTAAAATCATATATTCTAAATGTAACAACCAACAATGATCTTCCCGTAGATGTCATTCAGCCTTCATTTTTAAAACAAAATCAACATTCAAAAAGCTATGCTGCTGCAGCAGAAAGTTTCACCTTTTAATTTTTCATACTGGATTAATTTTTAATTTTCAGACATCAGAGACCGAGGGAAGTTCCCCAGGAGCCCTCCTGCTCAAAGAGCACTCCAGGCAACTATTGCCATCAAGTGTCAATTTATCACACCGAAGGCCCTGACGCAGATTTTGACCGATATTTTTTGTTCAGACAGAAGTATTATCCCCGGTAAAGTTTCGGTGTTTGCTAAAAGCCGGGCGCAGCCCGGTCGGCTTGTGGGGAGAAGAGAAGAACCCCCTCTTCTCCTTTCCCTCCGCTCCCCGGCAGCCCGGTCGAGCGCGGTCCCTGCCCAGCGCCCTGACCGCGCCGGGAGACGTTGGTGTGAAACCACGGGGGCACAGGCGTTACTGGACGTGCGCTGCTTCCACGCACGCTCGAAGGCCTCGAACGCAGGAAGGACCATCGGAAAGGTTTAATTTACAAATTGAGATACGCCTGAGTTTCTTACGGAGTCGACGCCCCACAAAGGGTCCTGACAATTTTGCAAACCTCAGAACTGCAATTTGGGACCGAGTACCCAGGAGTGCCCGTCCCCGTTTGCCCTGCGCTCCCCGGGGTGCCCACGAGCTCTCCGAAGCACCCACGCGGCCTCCCGTGTTCCCAGGCCAGCAAACCTGGCCGTCACTTCTGCTGCCTCGACACGGGCGGGAAGGGGCAGGGAGAGGAGCCCGTTGCTGGTTGTGCTTTCCTGGCGTTGGAATCGGCGTGAGAGGTGCAAGGGCTGCGGCTGGCCGGAGCTCTCTTTTCTAAAGGGAGAAGCTGCTGGAGCTTGCGAGGTGATGTCCAGAACATACATTCAACTTCGGGTTCCTCTGCATTTCGGTTGCTCGTGGAAGTTCCTGCAGCATCCAGAGGACAAAATACCGTTGGGTCCTCTCCAATTTCTGCTGTTAACGCATGCGTTTTTAAACATGTAAGCTACCGCTCGGCACGTTAGCGGCCTTCCACTTACGCTTCTTTGCTTGCACACGACTCACCAATGCGCAAAAGTATTTTGGCTACAAAAACCATTGTTTGAAACGAAACTGAGCTGACTCCCAAACGTTTCCTATTCTGAGCGCGGGTCTTACCCTGCCTGCATTGGAGGGGGCACGTTCAGCACGAGAGGAGCCTGCGGCAGGAACGAAAAAAAACGGCCGCGTCCCTCTGCGGGGGCTGGGAAGCCTCGTCCTCGGGACGGAGGGATCGGGGCACTCTGAGCAGATGCCCAGCGATCCGGGGGTGCCAAGGTGAGCCCATCCCAGAAACCCGCAGAATACCGACCCCGCCGAGAGCCGAGCTGTGACAGTGCTCTGCGGGGACTGCCGCAGGGCAGCAGGAGGGGTCGTACCCAGCCCCTCGCACCAGGCTGGAGGGAGCGAGATGGGTGCGGGTGGATTTCTGAGTCAGCCACAAGGAATGCTGATCGTCGGCAAGAGACGCGCCACGGACAACTGCAACATTACGCTCTTTGGAAGAAATCTCTGATCAATACATTTGATGGAGTTTACACTGACCTCAGTGGTCTGCATTTTCAAATAGCTTTAGTTTGAGGCATGGCTGATGTGTTTTGAGGAGGGCATCAACCAAACACACACACACCTGGCTCCTGCTGCGGTC
>NW_009605099.1:0-4103 GCF_000690535.1 Cariama cristata
ACCAGCATCCATCTGGACATCGAGCCATTATACTGGAAGTTATAGTAATATTGCCGGCTTGTTTGGCATGCCAGGTGAAAAGGAGCATAAACCCTTACATATCTCATTTGGACACTAAAACTAAATACTGCCATTTCCATAATCTGTTCCTCACACACTCCATCTCTCATGAAAAGAATTTTTTTAATAATGTAAAAAGGTTCTGAGCTGAATCACATCACTGAGCCCCTCTAGTGCAGTACACCTATAACTGGTAGTACAGCTTCTCTCATTCCTGAAGCTCTTGGCTCTTGGTACAATCACTTTCTTTCATCCCTTCATATCCATTAAATGATTCCTCCCCAGAGCTGGGGCTTCATCCCATAGGGAGTCACTGCTCTTGAGCCGCGGAGTCAATCAGAGCAGCAGAGGCACTTTGTAACTATAACATAATCTTCCCTTCTAAGGTCTTGGTATGCTTTCTGGACAGGGCATGGCTAAAAAAAGTGATCCGCACAACCTCAGATAGCAGAGCTGGTGGTAGTCTCCTGGTCGCACAGGTTCATGTTATGTGTCATCCAGTTGCGTGTAAATTTTATTGGCAATGAAATTATAAAATCTACTGGAAGCTACAGAAAATTTTTTTTCATCCTTTGAGACCACCTTGATATTCAACCATGCAGAGAATTCAGTGTTTGAGAGGGTTATTTTTTGGGTAACAGAGGGGGAGTTGCAATTCTCTTCACGCACTGAGCACACTGACACTAGAGGTGCAAAAAGCAAGAGGCATTCCAGACAGGGAAGGGAAAGGAGGGGGCAGTGCAAAGCCTGAGACAGACCACGTAGGCAAAACAGGAAGCTCTGGCCGAAGAGGAAATGCTTCAGAGCTGTCTCAAAAACATTTTTCTATGAAACTCCAGAGAGAGGTGGAAGAAAACCGGGTTTCTGCTGATTCAGCAACCTAAAGCTCATGTTCTGCAGCAGATGGACTGTTGCACCTTTCCTCAAAGAGAGGGCTGCAGCTTACAGCACCTTGCGCTGCCACTGTACAAGCAGCTGGAGTGAGGAACCAGCCTCCTGACAACAAGCCCCGAGCACACACACTTTCATTTCACGTGTGCAGTCTGCATGTGTCATTTCAGGTGGTTTCTAGAAGTAGATGGGGCATGGTCATAATACTTTGGTGGCATATGTGCTTCCACATATTTGGAAGCAGCTCGTCCAATGGTGAGATCGGCTACATCATGCAGCATCATTTCTAGTCTTTGGCTGTCAGGATACCATACAGGGGGATGCTGTACAGCAGCAGCCTTGAAAGCCTCAGCTGACACCACCAGCAGATTGGTTTCCCCAGGACACTCAGAAAGAGTCTCCTGACATAAAGGTGCTAAGATAAAATGGATTAATTGGATCACAATGAACCAGTGTGGACATTCCCATTTAGAAATAAAGTACCATTCATTTGTCTTACCTTATTTTAGGGCATGTGTAAGCAAAGAGGACAGAGACTCCCTTTTAAGGGTTAGGAGACCAAAAGTGTGAGCAATAAGGAAAGGTTAGAAGTGGCAAGTGTCTAGAGATAAGACCAATCCTTGTATATCAGGATGTGATGACAGATGAGATAAGTCACAGATAACACTAACACCTTGGCATGGTCACAGCCACACAGCTCCTTCCTTGTGTGAATTAAAATCATTACAGACATTTAGCCTTTCAGACACAGCCTTTCTCCAAGCATTCATGGGTACTTCCTGTGAATGAAGGATGAGAATCAATAAGCACTGTTCTTCCTAACTGAGACATCTCAAGAAATAATTGAAACTTCATGGACCTCAGTTGCAACTGTCCATTTAGTATGATAAATGCCAGGAGATTGGTTGTGCAAAAGCAAGTCAGCTTCTTAAAGCCAATTTAGATAATCCCATGATCTCTGGAACAACAAACAGGCATAATACAAAGGTGGCCCTGTAGTCAACATCTCTGAAGTTGAAAGACTCTTTGTTTCATGCAATCAGCATCATCTCCAAGTTTTCTCAGAAGCCAATGGAAAGAGGACCTCACTCCATTTTGTAGAGGCTAAACTTTTTTCGCCTAAGGTGCAGAGCTCCTCCAACACAGAGGGTAGTTGTTATGAGACACACACACACATGCACACATGCATGATCTACCCAGCCTGCTTTTGTTTGCTGTGAGGGTTCAGCAAAGTCCGTTATCCATTTTGCTGAATAGTCTTTTTTTTTTTTCTACTAATGGTGAAAGACAGTTTTCAGTTCACCATCGGTGGTGATCTCAAACTGACAGGCCAGCAAAACATTGCATAAACCACAAAAGAGTTTGCTTTCCTTGGCAGCACGCCCAATTCTGTCATATTAATGCTCTGCCAACAGCTATTGTCCTTGACAAGTGACTCTGCACTGGCAGAACAGGATCCACCACAAAAAAATTCTTCTCATGTGCTATATTGCTAGCATCTACTGAGCCTTTAGGAAGGCTATAATATCTGCCAACGCTGGAAAATTCACATCCCCTAGAAAAAAGCTATTTTACAAAGCTTGGGGGCAGCAATTTGGCATTGGAAGAAAGAAACACTGTCCAGGAGAAATTAGCCACAAAACGGCACAAAATGCAACCAGAAGAGACCTAGGCAGACTCCACAGAGCCAAGCAAGACACAGTAAAGTGGTGGATGAGTCTTTAGTGCATTTGTGCTCCCTGCATTTTTTTGTTTGCTTCTTTCCATGTAAAAATCAGTTTTGGAGAAGAAGTAATACATACAGATTCAGGGACTTGTCTCCTCATTTAGAGCAATTAAGTGTGCAGCCAAGTGACTGCATGCACGTCTTTACTTTTGTCTATCGCTCGGAAGAGAGCACAGAGATAACGAGCAAAGGGTATTCACACTGTGCAAGGACAGGCAGTCAAGTTAGCAGACCAGTTAGTACACAACTGGCTTCTTTAGAGGGTGACTTAGGGCAGGAGGTAAAAAGCACTTTGGGGACCATTAAAACATTGTGCTTTGCTAACACTCACATATTCTGTCCAGGTTCTACTTTGTTAATACCCTCTCATTTGTGATGAAATAAAGTACAGAAGCATTCCCAAATACAAGATTGAAATATTTTCTTTCAGTGAAGAGCAAATTCTTCTTCCTCCCATTGCAGAATCCTCCCACAGAAATTTTTCATTCCATTTAGCTGCATTTTCCAATGAATAAAATGCTTTGTTGTGAAGTTGTCAGCCCGCCTGAGCGAATCAGGGCACTATCAAACTGCTTAAATAGTGACAGTAAGAATTTTCCTTTTAAAAAAGGGAAATGAAAGAGCATCGTATGAGTCACAGAAAACTTCCCCCATGTAAAAACAGAGCTGAAGGGGGATTTCTGGGAGCCAGCGAGACCAGAGAGTATAGAACTGGCATGTTGAATCCATTGGCGCTGGTACAGGGCACTTAACCTTCGGATAGCGATTAGCTTCTGTAGAGGGACTGCACCTCAAGAAGGCCTTGAGGAAGTCTGTAAGTACTAATTTTCACCGAGGAACAGAATTACCCAAGTGTGCCCAGCTTGTGTTTAAAAGAGATGACTTTCCACAGCAAGAGCAGCCTTGGTTATGGCTGCTGCTTGTCAACATGCTATAAACTGCTGAACTGAAAAGAGAGGGACCCTCAGCCGACTTGGTACCCCTGTGCACAACACCCCACTCTGCCTTGGGGGGGGGGCTGCGAGCAGTTTCTTGAGCTCCCTGGAAGGTTTTCCCGTGCTCAAGGAGACATTCATGTTCCCTACTAATAAGTCAGAATGTGTTAAGCTTGAGGTCATGACGTGTTACAGGCAGATAAACCTAGGACTTAAAAGGACACTCATCCATGCTATGCCAGCTGCTTCTGAGGGGAGAGATTTCATAGCATGAAAAGTCAAATGATTCAAATCTCCATTCATTTGCTGTTCAGCTAGACAAACTTTCTGGCACTTTGTCTCATCTAAGGAATAATCTTGTCCCTCGTCACTTTCACTCTGCTTTTAAGACAGCAGAGGAAAGGACAGGTTCCTTTCAAAGTCCCTGTAAATCTTGGAACAGAACATCATGTGACTGTTTTATTTAATTGTTGGTGTTGTTATTCCATTCC
>NW_009605099.1:4134-14985 GCF_000690535.1 Cariama cristata
TTTGGGATATTAGGCAAACCTTCCTTTTTCTGATGAAAGGGCAAAAACATCCTCTGCATATCTAAAGCAAGAAGATGAAAGAGAAGCTCCATAAATGGTTTTGCTCTGTTTTTGTGACGGAATCTGTGCACCAGAAGAGGACGTTCGTGAACGAGACCTGAGTTTTATGGAAACATGTTACGCTCGTGGCCTTTAAACAGAAATCCATAGTCGCTGTGCTCTGACACTTGTAGTTTTTGCTAGTCTTTATATAGACATTTTCTCTTTTCTTACTTACACAAGGTTGTGCTTCCTCTCCCACCCCAAGGGATTACCTGTAAGTTTTGAATAGAGACACTTCTTTTCGTAAATTGAGAAAGTGTTACCATTTTTGTAGCTGAGAGTCACCTATACATGAACAAAGCTTTAAAGACACAATTTTCAAAGGTGGCTGGGGATTTGCCTACTCAATTAAACCAAGAGAACTTTACAGTCCCAATCCTCTGAGGTGCTTTGGAAAAATCTCTTGCTAAATGTAGCAGCTTAATGAAGATCTAAAGATACATAAAGACATTTCCGTCTTTTTTTTTCTGAAAAATCAAGGGTTACTTCCACACAGTGGAAGCTTAACAGCCATTAAAGAATATCACTAATTCCCACAGAAGCAAATCTTATTTCATCCTTCTGGACTACAATCCCGTTAGCAGCCCTGTTGTTTCTTTCCTGAAGCATGGCTAAATTATGTGGCTAGGGCAGTGTATCTGCTGCTTTTTGGGGCTGCCTTTGCACATAGAATGGCACATCTTTCCATAGAGAATGGCACATCAGCAGTCTGCAACATATGGTTTGGATCATGGTGACCGCAGATACAGGAGGTATCATACAGGTCAGATGGCTTGGTTCAAGCTCACACCTCCATATTTCCATTTCTGTGCATAATAATAATAATTTGCACTAGACAACTGACATGAAAGCCACAGAGCACTGAGGGCACCAGCTGTCCCTAGTTGCCCTGACCAACTACACCTGCTGCCTCCACCACACACCCTCTGCCCATTGGCCCAGCAGCCTTACTTAAGCTTGGGCTCAGGCACTTGTTTCTTTCTTGGTGCTATGCTGTTCCTTTGCTTTGCTTATTAGTCTGTGTCTGGAGGTCCTGCTGCTTTGCATGTATTTCAAGTTTGTCTTATTGCTGGGGAGTGGTCTCTTAAAGTTTAGGTTGTGGCTTCCTGTGGTTGCCTTTGTTAGACCTATTGTGCCTGCTTTATTTAAGTAGTGTAGCACTGTGCCCCACATTGCTGAGGGCACAGCCCTGCCTGCTAACAGTTACCCAGAGATCCTGGCTTGCCTTATTTCAAGAACCCTGCCTTTGCTGCTCCATTGTATAGGCATGCTAAGTTTCAACCTATCACCCATTGCTGGGAGTGGGTAAGAACAAAAGGGCTTTAATAAAATGCCTGAGAACCACATGCCCGCTTGCTATGAAGTGTAAGGTACCACTGTATTTATAAACATACTTTAAACTTAAGTGCAGCTGTAAGTGAGGATTTGATTGCTCTGTAAATTGTCATCACATTTTGTTGGCTGGTATATCCAACAGGAGTCTATAATCACTTTAGAGAGCTTTGCTATCCCATTACTATTTATATGTTGAAAGCTTTTTAATTTACAGTTTCATTTGGTGCAATAAATTTTTTTTCAGTTAGTCCCTTGGTTTATTTCATTTTAGAGCTGTATATGTTATCTTGGTGAGTCATCTGGTTGAGAAACATGGTGAGAATGAGAGAAATATGTGCTGATGGGTAGTTCTGTTAATTGATAGGCTATATTTTCCTTAGCAGGAGGTATAAACAACAGATGACTTATTGAAAGAAACTTTGTGAAAGATGACTGATAATATCTAGGTAAAGGTTGTCTATAGTATTTAGAAAAAATTATTTGCACAAATTTTGAAGCTCACACAATAGCTGAGGATTGCAAAACACATCAGTCTGGTAACTCCTTGATGTTTTTCTAGGCAGAGCCTGTCAAGTGGTTTGGCTTAAGTGATAACTCAATCCAGATGTTGGCCTACAAGGAGCAAAAGTATTTACTAGGCAGAATAATTCACTAGATCCTCATCTTGTGAGAAAGGAACACACTTCTCTGAACAGTAGCAACTTTGCAGGAAGCTCTACATCTTATCAAATGGCTTGCTTAAACAAGTTGCTGACACCCACCCAATAATGACATCAAGCTTTGTTTTTGCCAAGTATTCATGGTGTGGGAAAGGGGGAATTGGGACTCATTTTACCTTACAGACTAAAGTTTCCTGCAATCTGGTGTATTCACTAAGCAGGATGCAAGTTGGGGTGATTTACTATGAAGGGTCATGAAATCTGTCAGCAGTCAAGTGCTTAAGGAGGGAGGGGGGAAGCTTTGGGATTTATTTACTTGGAGACCATAAAATCTAATTGCTAAGGAACACTCCTTTCTCCCAGAAGTTTGCTAGCTAGCATGATTTTGCACCTGTTATCTCCCTATAGAAATTTGCTTTTGCTCTAGGTCATTCCCTGAGTGCACTCTGGTGATGTTTACACAGTTGCCAAATGCTGTAACAGTAAGTCCGATCAGGAATGAAACTGGGAGCTGTATCCTGTTGCCCTGATAATTCAGGTAATTGCTTCCTTGGCATTGCTTTACAACTGGTTGAAAATGGAGTTTGCTGTAGAAAATATGCAAGTATAGCTACCTGTGTTGGTGTTGCTGGAAAAACACTGCTAAACCTGTTAATGAACATGTGGAGGGATAGGAGATGAAGAAGCAGGAGTGGAAGATTTTCTGAAGTAGTCTGAAACTTACTGTAGAGTCTTTAAGTGACCTCTTGTTTTCTGTGCAGCTTAGTGCAAAGCTCCCCTTCCTGGCTCTTTTCTGAGTATAATTATCTTGTCTTCAGTTCTGCAAGTTGAAGTTAATTGACAATACTGATAGCCAAAGCTGTTGCCCTAACAGGACATGCATGGAGGGAGAACTACAAATCACGCTCGACTCAAGTCATAGCAAGGGTATTTCTGTTGAAGTACAACCCTTAAATTGCAAGAGGAAAATGCAGGCAGAGTGTGTTAACCTATCTTCCCCACCTGCTGTCTAGAGACTTCAGCCAATTTCTAGTCAGTTGTTTCTTTTAATCAGTTCCCTGCATGGAAGGATTTTTGTCAAGGTGGAAGCCAGACCCATGAAGAGAAACCTGTCACTGATTTTTCAAGCAGTTTATTTTGTTTCATTAAATCTTGTGCCAAGTTAAATACAGCAGCCCTTGATATCAGGGAAGGTAGTTGTTTTGCAAAGGTGGTCTATGGGGAACTTAGTGGAGATGCCTTTTATTAAAAAGCACCTGCAGTGATTCTGTGATTTAATTCAAGGCCACCGCACTGAGCAAGGCACATGCTACAGCAGGAGGGTGTGGATTAAGCCTTGTGCCTTCAGGTATGGCCATGAACATGCCTTCCTTCTAATGTGATTTTCTGGCACCAAAGCAGTTAAGCATTTCAAAACAGGTATGTGCACCAGCAAGTCTTTCCATGCTCCTGCTGAGAATATTTTCTTGAATGCTGTGGGGGGCTTCCAGGCTGTGTGCCTGCAGACAGGCATGCCCATGTGGGCACTGCCTGGTACTCCGATGTGTCTGAAATTAGGTGGGACATATGGCCGGGTAGTGCCTTGCTGTGCTTTCCTACTACGTTCAAGAGGGGCTTAGGGGAGCTGACAGCAGTACCCCCTGGACATGTCAGGGGTGCGTGTTGCGGCAGGCTGTGTGCAGTGCTGGACTGAGTAACTCAGTTCTGCTGCCAAACCACGGGAACCAGAAAAAACTGTACTGCCTAGGCAGGGCTGGGGAGATGCCTGGCTGCCTTCAGGGGGCTCTGCCACTGGTATAGCTACTGAGTGAGGGTACAGAAAAGCCCAGAGCAACTTATTGCACATAGGCAACTCAGCAGCATCATCAGTGCTAGCAAAGCACGTTACTGGGTACAAACGTGTGCAGAGCAATGCGATGCCTTCTGCAGGTCACTGTGAACTCACTGGAGACGTAGATAATCACTCACTGGCTTCCTGACAAAGTTTCTTAGGGCAACAAGCTGTTCTTCCAAATGAGAGTTAAGGAAGTAGCAAATGCAGAGCTGAGCTGGACTGCTGTGGGTTTGGTTCCCCCTGTTATAGAAAAGTTTAACAGTTGAACTAGTTCTTGGTTTAAAATGAGATTTTGCTTGAGATGAAGAAAGTTCCTTAAGCAGTCTTTTGTTGAGATAATGGCAAGATAAGCTTCTCCTGTCCTGGTTTCTAAGTAATTGCTTTGGTTTTTGACAGTTTAGGAGTTACAATAGTGCTGATCCCTTTACTTATCTGAAGTGACATGCATGAGCTCTGTAACAGGCTTGCTATGATCAAGGATGGGCACACGTTCTTGGTAGCAGCTCTCTTAGGAGAGAAACTGGAACCTGGATCTAGGAGTATTGTGGAGCTTGCCAGATGGCTGTTTCTCCCAGTTTGATGCATTGCCTTATGTTCCCTTTCCAGTATGTTTTTTCTAGTGAGGTGACACCACCTGCTGCCAGCCTGCAAAGCTGCCTCTTTCTCGCCCTGGCCACTACAGCCACCTGCCAAGAATCCATGCTGATAATGCACTAAAGCTCAGGCGGGGAAATTCAGACAAGGCATCATGGACTTAGTTTTCTCTTAAATGTATTCCCACATCTTGGTGGCGAGGTTGCACACAGGGTATAGATTTAAATAGATGTGCTGAATGTCTTTGTGAAACCGTGACTGGATTTGGCAATTGGGACATGAAAAAGCAAATACTCATCTTGTCTGCTCCTGCTCTAGTATTTTGTAGAAGGTCACACGATTACCAGCAAATAGATGACTCTGTCTACAAACCCTCCTGCAGATGTATAAAATAATGCCAACCCAGTGAGAAACTGCAAAGGTGTGGTAGCGTTCATGACTTTTTATTACGGCTGTGATAGTAAGAAAAAAGACCAGCACAATTTTTCTCACCATGGTAACATGTATTTCCCTTCTGTGGTAGCCTATTAGATTTAGGGGGTTTCTAGAACAAGCTATTGAAAACAGCTTCTTTCAGCTGACATCCTTAACTGCTCAAGATAATGATCAGATTAGCAGCAACTGAAATAACAGGGGGCCATGAGATCAGAAACAGACACTCATGCAATAAAAACAAACAGACAACAAAGAAGTTCCCAGAAAGGATTATGATTTCTGGAGAGTTTCTGTGAGCAGAAACATCCAAGCTGACGTGGAAGTGACCACGCAGAAATGGCAGCCAGGAGAAGACTGCTCTTGCAACTTGGCCCACATGTGAGGAACAAAAAACCACCTGTATCATCAGCTAACTGCTGAGAAGCTGCTCCGTGTTGCAGGGGCAGAATTGCAGTCTGTTTTTACTTAATCTCCATATTCTTTGATTTATGCTGGCCAGAGTAATACATTGCCATGTGCTTGCCAGTTTGTCACTTCTACCTTCAGTTTCAAAATTGCAGCCAAAATTTCTTTGTAAGGATCACCATCTCTTTTTGCTATGATAATAGATATTGGGACAATACTGGAACTTGTCTTTAAATCTTTTAACTGCTTTCTCCAGGACTGGTGAAATCTGTGACTGGCACCAGCGTGAAGGTGGCATCAAACACAGAACGTCGTACTCAAATTTTAGTGGATTTATTGGAAAGGAATCCAGGGTTCAGGTGGTTAGCTGACAAAACACAGCTATAAAATTGGGATTGCAGGACATTTTACTGTTTCTGCTGCTCCAAAGTTACATCACGTTTTCTTACTGCTGTACCACTGCTGAAGGGCTGACAGTACTTTCAAACATGCTTTACCTTGCAGGCAGCCACAGTCTTTGTATTTGGCACAATCAGCCTCTGATAATTTTTAAGCACAATTTACTGACCACAGCATGTGGCAAGATAACTATCAGCAACTGCCTGAAGAAATGTGTTAAAATAAGCATCTGTTTATTCTGATGCTTAATGAGAAAGCAGTTAGTGTGATGCAATTTTACACTTCCTTAAACATTTAAGAGCTTTGTGAAGTAAATGACAGAAACAGGAGAAATTTAATAGTTTTGTGTTCATTTAGAGTTTACTTTCAGTTAACTCCTCTACACATTGTCAGCAGTGGCACCATGTAGAACTCAGAAGTGTGAGACTGCCTCAGAGAAAAAACAAGCTGAACCACAAGGTACTAACACTTGTGGGGAATTTCTCTCTGGTAGTGCAAAACCAGCTGTTTTTCTAAAAATCAGTCTCTGCTATTGCTAGCCTGTGTTCACCCACTTCTTGGATTTTTGACCTGAATGCCGATGTGTGGAGGTATAGATGACAAAGCTAAGGGAAGCTGATTGCAGCATCTTGTGGGAACTGCCAATGCTATTGAAGAAGCGACCTCACAATTAGACGTTGAGAAGGTCCTAAGATGCATCACACAGATGATCCGTGTTAGCTCAAAGAACAAGAAAGAGATCAATTGATGGTAATGGAGAATGGTTTCATCCTAGCTGTAACCTAACTGATCTCCCCATAGGTCAGTGATCTGCAGGGGAGGGTGAATGGTTACCTGAAAGCAAGCACAATTGGGTACAGGAGGTAAAAAGGAAAAGCCATTTGATACAGCAGTGATTAGTGAACACAGTTTGGGGCCATGTGGATCTAATGCTGAGTATCAAGGTTGCAAGAAAAGAGTTTCTACAGCATTGACTCAAGGTGAAACAGTTCTTATATAGAGAGGAAAGTAGTGTAAGTTGCCTTGCTAGACAAAAATCATACAAGTGATTATCAATGGGAAGATTTGTGGCAAAAAGGATGTGAGCCGATACAGGTAGCACCAGGATCAACTACAGAAACAAGTGTGACATCTGCTTTTGGCTGTATTTGAGTTTTGGTCAGCCCTCATAGGTTGTCACAGGCTGAATGTTTTAAAGTAATAGTGAGCAGCTATATGTTCAGACAGCCTCAGTGGGAACCGCAGCTGCTCTTTGCTCTCCGAGCACCCAGTCCTGCCAGTATCCATTTGTGCCCAACCGGGACACCGGGGAGAAGGGCTGGTGGAGGGATGGCGTGAGCAGAAAGGTGCATCTGCGTGCCCTGCCCATGCTGCGGGTGTTTGGGGAGCACCCTGGTCCCTGGCAGGGCCATGGGGACACTGGTGCCATGGGTCTGCTGGAGTGCAGGGCGCCAAGCCGTTAGCTCTTTCCAAAAGGTCTGTCCTTCTGGCTGTTTTTCTGGATGATCAAATGCCGCTGTTACTGCTGGATATAGGTACGGATTTAAAGACAAGAAAAGTCAGTGTTAATTTGGAGTCAGATCAGGAGATGCTTGAAAGCTAAAGCCGCAAGTTTCCATGCCTGTACTTGGTACATCGTGAGCAGGGCTTGGCAGAGAGTCATGCTATAGTATTACTGCATAAGCACCGCTTCTGCTCGCCCTCCATGGCGTCTTTAACAGAAGCTAACATACTGCTTTTAGGAACATGCTGATACGTGTAAGTTAACAGCTATCAGCTGATACATGTTCAGTTACACGTAACTGGAAGAGGGAAGATTTAGATGAGATATTAGGAAGAAATTCTGCCCAGTGAGGGTGGTGAGGCAGTGGCAGAGGTTGCCCAGAGAGGCCAGGCTGGATGGGACTTTGGGCAACCTGCTCTGGTGGGAGGGGTCCCTGCCTATGGCAGGGGGGTTGGAACTGGGTGGGCTTTAAGGTCCCTTCCAACCAGACCATTCTATGGTTCTGTTAAGTTACTGTTCGAGGTAAAAATACTATCCAGACTAATTACCTCAACAAAAGTGTCAGTAAGAAATACATAGAAATAAGTGCGATGCCAAGATTTTGCTATTTTAAATACTCTCTGTCTTTCCCTCCAGAGTTCTAGGTATGTAGGCCAACCAAGACACTGCAGTGATTGTATTTAATAGTAGAATAAGGATAACTGAAAGCAACCGTTCCCTCCTACGTTATTCAGTATAGCAACATAATGAAATTGAGCTTGTAACATACATATTCAAAGAATAATTTTTATATCGCATTAACAAGCTTTGACACTAATGCTAATTCTTCATTAGAAGAAACATGACAAGTAGGCTGATTTAATATACATTTAGCACTGAAGATTTCTAGCACAGGCAGTGAGACTTTTGCTACTGTTTGACAGCTGTGGATATCTAAATGCTGTGCTTCGTCACGGAGGAGGTGCAGACAGCAGCACGGCTTTTCTCTGCTTTGTCTAAACTGTGGTCCTGATGCAGAGACTATTTAATTCTGTAAAGGCACAGACATGTAATCTCCATGCCTGCTTTATTTGAGGCCTCTTTCTGCAGACATTGCAGAGGAGTGGACAGGAGCACAGAAGTGGGAGAACGTGTATTTGCCGGGTTGTTAAATTGAGCAACGAAGTCAACGTTCCTGACAGATGTTGCAAAGGTTGCAAAGAGTTTGGAGGGGGGGAGGTTGTCGTTACCTAATTAGTGACAACCTGACTGTAATCAACAAAATAGTAACATCACAAAAATGAAGTGGCAGCAAAACTTGTTTTCGTAACAGGAAAACTCGACCAAGAAAGGGCAAATTTGCACAGTTTGGGGGAAAAGGAGGTAAGAGCACCCAGAAGCTATTCCTGCCTGCCTGTCTGTCTGCTGGGGAGCCGCTGCCCGAGCAAACATGTGGTCCCTCTGCACCGCCTGCCACGGGCCACCTGTTTCTTCTGTTCTTCCAGCACCTCCTTCCCCGCACAGCTTCAGTGCTTGCACAACATAGCTGAGAAGGACCTCGCGTGTGCAGGCTGAAGGATGGGAGCGAGAAACAAGTGCTGGCAAGGTGATGGACCCGTGTCCTTCAGCCGCAAAGCAAGGCCTGTGGAAACGGCACCATTCACTTGTCCGCGCGCTCACCAGTTTGGCTGGGGAGATGGGGGTGCTTGGGCGAGGGACTCCCTAGCTGCGGCATGCACAGTGCTTCGCGTGGCTGACTCACACTGCCGCCCAGCAGCCAAGTCCTGCTGTACTACACAGAGTAAAATAAAGACCTGGAACATGTCAGTTGAGTAGCTCTCAGTTACAGGCCCTGTATTTTCAAAGCTTGGAGGACCTGATGCAGATCTGGCTGACAAGTTACACCATGCCCTGCCAGACAGCACTTTGCAGCTCTTCAGCACACTGGGAGAGGGGAAGGCTCATACAGCTATCAGTGGGCTAGAATGAGGATACTGAGCACAATTTTGATGCTCATAAAACCAACAGATACTTACCTGACAAGTCTCTCAGATGAACCTGTGACAAGAAGCAGGAGGTGGAGTTGCTACCAGAGTTACTTTTCATTCACTCGCAATTAATCATTGCCCTGCAGGAATGAAGGGGTTTCCTTCCTCCTCCTCTCACCCATCTCTCTGCCCCATACACTGGGAAAGGACTGCATTTCTCACCAGGGCTTTGCTGTAAAGCTGTAGCGAACAACCAGGAGGAAAACCAGACATTTACTGACAGCTATACTTGGGGGGGAAAGAGAGAGAAATCCATATGTATCATCTTATCTCATTTTCTCCTGCTAGCATGCAGACAATTGAAACAGAAAACCAGAGCGATGCCCAGGGGTGGGGACGCAAGTCCGACAGGGCGCGAGCTCAGTCTGTCAGGAATGTTGACTTTGTTGGTCAATTTAAGAATGTGGCAAATATGAGTTCTCCCATTTCTGTGCTCCTATGCACTCTGCTCCTCTGCATGGGTTTGATCCAGGGGAAGTGGAAGAAGCAATGAAAGACACTCCTGGAAAGCACATTCCCAGGAGTTTTTCCTGCTGCACTGTTGGGGCATTGTACAGCCATCGGCAGAGCACCTGCCTGCTTCTAGCTTCGGTGCACAGCCCCTTCATTCAAGCAACCCTTTGCAGGTCCTGCAGAAGTGCAGTGCGGGCAGGTAAACTGAGCAAATGGCGAGAACTTGGCCTTCAGGCAAGCATAACTTTGGCCCCAACAAGACCTTGGTCTGCATGCCAAATGAGATCAACATTGCTTCTTTTTCTTGTCCCCTCTGCTCTGCAGGGCAGAGAAACACATGATGCAGAAGTACTTGAGATCATTCCAGCTTTGGGCTGACATACAACATTGCAGATGAGTTAGATGGTGGCTTGTGGTAAATGGGTGTCAGGGAAAGCTTCAAGTTCAGCAGTAGCAGGGTCAGAGATTTTAGGGGCCTCCTATTTCAGATAATGGTCAGAGAAACAAAGATTTCCTGTGATTGAGTGCAACACACCACCTTGGCAAGATGATAAAAAACACTCTGGTTACAGATCACCATGTCCAATTTCATATCCATGTTTTTTTCACATCAACAGCAGCTTCTTGTCAACAAGCTCATAATATCCCTAAGTACCACAACCCTCAGCCCAAGCTTCTCCACAGCTGCCACTGTCAGCAAAAGGGCAGATTTCAACTTCGGATTACCCAGTGTTGAGTGGTGAGGAGGCTGATGTTTCAGCCCATGCCAAGGCACAGGCCTTGTTGCCCTAATTGGGCCCGTGGCAGGGATGTAGCAGGTCCTTGCTACCGTGGCCCTGCTTCCAGTTGGGGTCTGGGTCTGAGCCAGGGAGTCATGTCCAGATCTCTCAGCTACAAAGAATACCAAAAGCCCTAGATGCACAGCTGGACATTAAAGCAGTTGTACCCTCCAGGACTAACTGGCTGCCCCACTAATCACATGCCTGAGTTTCCTCTCTTTTTTGAAGAGCTAGAATTGTGATGTGGTCTCTCCTGTTTCTGATTTCTTCCCAGACTGTGGAGATGCAAATTCATCCCCCCAGCACAGGCCACGCTGACTTCATT
>NW_009605099.1:15016-18363 GCF_000690535.1 Cariama cristata
GATGGGATGCTGTCCGTCAGCCCCATGTGTGCTCAGGCAGCTGGTGAGTGGCTGGTGACCTTCCTGAAGAAATGCAGAGGGGAGACTTATTCACAGAGGTAAAACAGACACTTTTTCCTTTTGGCTCTGACCTTCCCATCTCAGCTGCTGCAGTGCACCATGGGCAGTTGGTGTGGGCTAAAGAAGCACATGTGGTGTGGACAGCCAAGGACTTTCTCCGATCCAAGTGCAGGCAGCCACATCCTGGACTTCTTCTCAGTCTGGTGACACAAACACTCCCAGGCCAAACGCAGCTCGTTCCCATAACTGAAGCAGTTACAGCTGAGACACCCAAACTTCCCACCTGCTCCCCATTTCCCAGGTGGGTGCTGAGCCCTCCTTGCTGCTGGGCCCTAAGATGGACAGCACTGTCTTCTGCAACAAGAAGGTGGGGGAGGCTGCAGCGAGTTGTTGGCACGCCGAATCCTTCCCAAGGAGAAATACTATGTTGACACTGGGGGCTTCGTCCTCCTCACTCCTGGAACTGCTGAGTTTTTTTACAGATTTTTCTAACACAGTCCTTATTTGCCCTTTCTTTGTTGGTCCCCAGTTCCACCAACTTCCCAACTTTTACTCTGTATTTGGTGCATGTTATGACATTGTATATGTCTTCTTGGTTCTTCTTGTCTTCCCTGAACCTGGCTGTTCCCAGTGATCCTGTGTCCCCTGGGCTGCATGGCTGCCACCTGCAGTGAAGAGAGGGACCAGCCGGTGCCTCTGTCACTGCCTGGAGGCCAGCCCCAGCAGGAGAAGCTGAGTGCTCCCATGGGACCGTGACCCCATCTTTTGGCTGTCCTGATCCCAGACACAGTTTACAGCTTCAAAGGCTCAGGGGAAGGTCCTCTCCTGTGGGGAAGGGAGTGGGGATGGGGGAAAGGAGAAGGCTGGAGGAAAGAAAAGTGTCCCCAGAGATCTGGGTTTGTCTGGAAGAGAGGGTGAGTACCTGGCACAGGGGATCAGACTGATGCAGCTGAGCCGGTGGGCTCTCTGTGTGCCCAAGGGATTCACTGCAAACTCCTGGGGTGACATTTAGGGCTGCATCTAGAGAAATTGTCGGGGGAACTGGCATTGCTCATCGTCTGCATGGTTGTGTCTGGGCTGTGTAAGAGGATGGGAAAAGGATGAACAGAACAGCTCTTTTTGTCTTGTTCAATCAGGTGCCAGAAATCCTTGCCCACACTGTGGCCACCATCCATAGCCTCCCGCAGAGGCGGGTGCCCTGGACAGGTATGTGTCCTGCCCCAGCCGACCTGCTCTATGGCAGGTGAGGAGGAGTTGGCAAAGATGCTGGTCCTTCTCTGGGGAGAGAAAGTCTGAGCACGGCCAAATCCAGCATTCATGTCCGGAGCACGGCCCCTGACAGCCCCTTTCGGGCAGGGAGTGCGCTTGGCTCTGTTGAGAGCATCGCAGGTACCAGAGCCCACAGGCTGACGTGTGAACTTCTGCTCCCTGGCAGTGACATGATGGAGCTGGGGAGGAAACGCTTCATCCTAAAGGTTTTAACGGAAAACTTAAAGACCTCAGGCAAGGACAGCCCTAGGACCAGCGCTGCTGATCCAAGGCCACTTGCAGCTGCTCGGTGTGTTTCTGGCATACACATTTCTGCAGCTCCTTGTCTGCCTTTCTGACTAACCCTTCACCCTGAGGGAGTCTCGGGCATGTTGCAAACGCTCATGAAGCCCCCGGGGTGCTCTGTCAGCCCCGGGCAGCGCTGGTGGTGGGGAAGCTGAGGTAGTTTGTGGCTCCCAGCCTGCGGGGCTGTGGCAGAAGGCTGAACGGCAGACAGCAAAAGCCGTGCAGGTGGGCGCGGGCTGGTGGGGAAAGGCCTTGGTTTCACCGGCAGTGTCTATTGAATGTCTCTGCAGATCACCATGCCAACTCGGAGGTGGTGTCCATGCGGCGGAGCCTGGAGGCTGTCACCCTTCCAGTGGCTCCCAGTCCTCCTGCAGTCCATCAGTGCCACCCTGGGAAGGGAGATGCCTGTTTTCCTACTCAGCCCCAGGGAAGGCTGTTCCTCAAAGGACAGTGAGTGATGGGGCTCCCTGCAGGTGGGGCAAATGGGACGGGCACCTGGGCTGGGCTTCACTGCCCAGGACCAGGTTGTGTTTGCTTGTGGCACTGAGGCAGCACCTCAGCCTCCTCATCCCCTGGGGGTGACAAATGGCTTGGCTTGGTTTTACTTCCATTTTTTGCAAGCAACTTTGATCCTCTGGGAGGAAGGTCTTTCCAGCTCACAATGCTGCCTTCTGGAGCCTTGCCTCCGATGTCTCCTCACTGCCAGGTGCCCTGCCTTCCCCTCTCTCCTGGTGCCCGCTGCAGAAGGCCCCTTGCCGCTGTGGGCTGCCTGTGAGCCTGGGGTAAGCGGTGCAGCCCTGGGGCGCTGGGAATGGACATTTCCATGGGGCCAAAAATGGACTTGTTTGTTTGGTCTGTGCCTGCCTGGGGAGATTTGTTTTTTTCCTCTAGCCTTTGTTTATTTTGGTTTGGGTTTGTCTGTTTGGTTGTATTTCTTGTTTTGTTAGTGTTAGCTTGATGATTGCTTTGATTTGCAGTTTCTGCAGTGCGGGTCTCTAGGGTATCCCCGTTTCAGGACTTCAGGGGGCCGAGGACCATCCCTGTGTCCCCAGACATGCTGTGTTCAAGCTCCCTCACCCCCAGGCTGTAATGGGGAGACTTTGCCCCGGTAATTCGTGGCCTGACACGGTGCGAGTGCTCATGCATGGGCCAGGCGTGGGACACCTGCAGTGGTGATCTGACCACTGCTGGTGGCTTGTGCCCCAGCAGCCTGTGTCCAGCTCAGGGGGACACCTCCTTGTGTGGCTTTCTCCAACGCTTGTGCCCCGCTGAGGCAGGAAGGAGAGAAGTCTGATGATGCCTTTCACAGCTGATGGGAACAGCCTGTAGCTCCGCAGCCCTTGAGCTTCTGGTGCTGAGGCTGGGTTTGCTGGTGTGGCCAGTGAGCGTGGGGCTTGAAAATGGGTGGAAAGGGCAGTTTTCTTGTAGCTCTGCAGCCCATGAGGGCTGGGATGTGTCATTTCAGAGGGACCTGGCTTCTCCCTGGGTGAGATTAAGCACGACTGAGTGAATGTCCCCCAAACGGCTGAGCTTTCTCAGCTCTACCCAAGATGCAGCCTCCTCTAAGTACTTAATTAACGACTTCTTGCACTTCTTTGGGGTTTTTTTTATTTATATTTTTTTTTCCTGCCAGGGTTTCCACTGAGACATTGGAGGTGGTGCAGTGCACATGCATTGGTGGGCAGCGACTGCGGCCGTTGACGACACAGGAGCCGAGGCTGCACCGGGAGACC
>NW_009605100.1:0-29328 GCF_000690535.1 Cariama cristata
AGCATGGGAAACTGAAAAGTCTTTGACTTCGGGTAAACTCTACTGAACAACAACTAAACCATCCGTGTGGTATCAACATTATTCTCTTACTAAATCCAAAAGACACAGCACTATACCAGTTATTAGGAAAAAAACTGACTCTATCCCAGCCAAAAGGACACACTGGTAAGAAAAGGAGCAGCCAGACTAACAGAGTGTGTATCTGTTCTGCAGGACAGCCACCACGGTCCCAGTGCACACACAAGCCAAGCGTAGGGAAGGTGCCCTCACTGGGCACTTTGTGGTCCAGGTCCCCATCATTCAAACTGGTGGCTCTATGGGAACACACCCAATTCCTCCCTAGCCCTACACCAGTTTCTTTCTAAATGAATGTGCAGAGGACACATGAATTATTCCCTGATTTTTTTGCTAGTCAAGTCTGAAATAGTGCATAAAAATTTGTTTACCTGAAGATTTTAGAAACTGTCTCTTTAAAAAAAGTTCATACTTTTGTTAATAGTCTTGCTGTGTAAACAGTTAAAACACACAATGAACCCCCTGTGCTGTGTTTTGCAGTTGTCATCAGTTTCTGAAGAGCGGGATTTTCAGAAGTCAAGAAAATTGAACTCCTTTTCAGAAGCTGTCCTCTCTCCTTGAAGGAGAGATCTCATTAGAGATGGGACTTTCATAAGTTTTGTACTCACTTTGAAATTTCAGCCTCACATTCAAAAAAGTTTTCAATTTCCTATTTCCCTGCTGTTTTAATTAATTAAAGAGGTGTTGGCTTGTTAGTGTCCCTGAAAATATCATTCTCTGATGTTTAATGTGTTAAATATTTCACCTAGCTGCTGTCTTTTGCTGGATCTACTGGTCCAATGTACCTTTCTAACCTGGGCCTAGGAGTGCAGGTTAACTTCTCTACTCATCTAACTCAATTTGCTGTTGTCAGAATTTCCCAAGTCACACGCACCTTTTCTCCTCCTATCTCTGTCTCTGTATTTTAGATACATTGCGGTGGTAAGCATACTACAGAGACCCACAGAACTGCTGCAGTATGTTGGTCAGCTGTGGAGCTTCATGCTGGGAGGACAGTGACTTTCACAGAGCCCCTGTTTAGAAGCAGCAAAGTCTGCCGGAGGGATGGTGTCTTCTCAGTGCAGAGGTTTTCAAAAGAGTGCTGAGTATCTACAAACTGCTTTCTAAAGCGTGTGACAGGTTCCTAAGGGATCAAATACAGTCACCTGCTAGTTTACAGGTACCTGGGACAAATTTTGAGATGCAGTTTTCAATGGATTAGGTCAACAGATGTAACCAGGAAAAAAGAAAAAAAGAAAAAAAATTAATCTTTGAGAAATATGAGTCTCTGGGGCCAGAAAAACAGCAAACTTCAAGCATTATTTATCTCTTTGGATATAGTGGCACTTACCGATCAGATTGAGAGAGGAGTTCTCAGCTTTCTCAAAGGCAACTTGACTGTTTCCAAGAACCAAACCAACCTCAATCTGCAAAAGAGAGGGAAAAAAATAATTACATCAAGTCATTAGGCTCAACTTAGATTGCTCCAAACACATCTCAGAAGGCAAGAACAGCAGCAAAAGATCCACTACGAGCATCATTTGGAAGAATGTGAAATACCAACACCTCCTCTAAAACTAACAGCATTCAATGCAGACACTCATCAGGTATAATTAATTTGCTTTTTAAAGTTATTTGTTTAGTTCAAAACCAACTATTTTATTTCAGCAAGATCTAGCAAGTAAAGAAGAAAATAAAATCATGTCCTTTGCACAGAAGGAAAAAATCAAAATTGGACATATCTGGAAGACAAAGATGCTCAAGAGAGGATGTTTCCATGAATTAGTACATAAAGACCAAAAGATATTCCTTGTATCAGCCCTAACTCTGCACTTTAGTGGGTGCAACTCTAAGCTCCCAACTACACAAGCACAGGATACTGCATTAAACTGAAAACAATGCTCCTTATCTTCCCTGATGCAAAACATGCAGCCAGATGAAACAAAGGTGCAACTTCTCCAAATGCAAGTAACCCAAATTCCTCCTTGCAGCAAGATCTGATCAGTACTTGAATCTCTGCAGTTCCCAGGGAATGAACATGAATTCCTGTGAGCCTACCTTTTGCTTTTTGCTTGCTCCAGACTCTCCTTTGAGAATGCTGGGGTCCATAGCTTCCATGTCCTTTACCAACAGGCCAAAAAGTTTGTCATTAAAGCTGAACACAAGCTGGGGAAAGAAAAAACAGAAGAGAATTTTAACTCATTAAAAATCTAAAAAGGATTTCAACAAGGCTACTAAGATTTGAAAAGAAAGAGGCCTGAAGACTAAGTTTACCACCCAACAAATTCCACTTAGTTTTTACCCTGTAAAGGACTGGTGTACTGAACATGACCTTTTCATGTCCCTTACTTAAAAGTAACAGATCAAAAGTAGCAGAAATGAAGTCCATTGGAAAAACTCAAAGAAAAATTCTCCTTCCAAGAAAAGCTTCTCTTTTCCCCCTGCCTTCTCCCTGGCTAAATGTTCTGTATCATCTCTTGACATTTTCCTCTCACTTTAAATATTTGTGCTAGGCAAGGAGAACAATTTAGCTCAAACCTTTTAGATTTTTTGCATTTCATTTGACAAGGATACCTCAAAAATAGTGCTAGAGTAATGAGAGACAAAATGAATATTACAAGAAGTAGCATCCATCTCATAGAAAAGCAGGCTGTCTCTGCACAATTCCTTTCCTCCAAGATTACATCTGCAACCAACTTAAGATTTAGACCCTGCAAGTTGTGAACTACTATGACAGACAGACCTCAACCTGTCCTGAGAATATGGCAAACCAGAGGCTACCACAGATGTTCACAGGGACAGAAGCCCATCTTCTGCAGAGCTGAGAAGGCTCAATTATAAGGTCATCGGCTTTCAGAAATCCTTAAGTCAAATGCTTCATACCTATTTTACTACTGGAGTCCATAAAGTAGCAATAAATGTTACAATAAAACACACTGCACTTGAAAGATGCTACTGAGAATTAATTTAAACTAGTGTTCTTTTTGATATTACATAGAAGGAAGACAAAAGTTACTTCTCAAAAGATTCCAGGAGCTGCCATACTTATATCCAACCAGGTCACAACAGAGAGAGAACCCAGCTCTCTCAAGCCTTGCAATTTTCCTCACAAAGACAGACAGACTTCTTTAAAGAAGGAAAAGGCAGATTTTAAACCACTCTGCTCATGCTCTCAGTGAAAGTCATGATGGTTTAACTTTTAATAAAGAAACCATTCACACAATAAACAATTTCCACCTATTAGCTGTCCTTTGCAGCACAGTTGGTACCTAGGCATTCTTCAGTATTTTACATTGCTGCAGTACCAGCATGCGCCTGTTACTTAAGAACATTTTAGCCTTAAAAATCAAAACAAAACCCACACCTGCTGGCCTACTGAGAAGGCTTGGCTGTTGAACTGCTGGATGAATTCAGCAGCCATCTTGTCTGTGTCGTAGGGGTTGGAGTCAATGCTCTTCTTCTGCAGAAAATCGATCTCAATTGTCATTGTGCCAATACACTGCTTAGCCTTGTCAAAAGCGTACAAGGAAACTGTTAAAAAAAAAAAAACACGGCACATTTCAGAACAGCAACGTCCCCCACAATGTATTAAACATACTGCAAGTTTGGCAATACATATTCTTCCATTCAGAATGAGTACTTAATAAAATTGAACATATTACTTCTGATAGAGACCCTTATTTCCCTTACAACCATGTTCTACTACAAGCTCAAAACTACAGCAAATGTATCTCCACTGAAAATTCATGCATTTCTTTAAAAACTATATAATAGTCTCCTTTAAAGCAGCTCAAACATCATACAAGCTTTGGGGGATGAGGACAATGAAAGCAAATTCACACATGCTGTAGGTACCATGATAGCTACATCTACAGGTTTGGATGACATGTCTTCTGAAAGCCCAAAAGGAAGCATTAAGAGTAGTCTTGCCCAAAAAAAGCAATGACAAGAGGTCATAACTGGTTTTCTGTAGCAACAGATTGACTAGCTCTTCTCCAGCTTAGGTAGCAGAAAGTTAGATTACCTGCAAATTCAAGTGCAGTAATATAATCTATCAGGCTTCTACAGCCCAGAAGGAAGCATCAACTACCCTTTGTCTCGGACACAGAGGAAATAGTCCTTACCCCAGAGGTGCACTTGGGCCTATCCTAACATGCCCCAGGTTACCTTCAGTAAGGCAGAATCAACTGAGCAGCCCTTGAAAGGAGGCAGAAAGCAAAGTGGGATGGAAGGTACTTCACAATCATTGCCAACGGCACCTAATCCACATAGGTCCCAAGTTACACCATGTCAAAAACAAGATGCCACTTAAGGCTGTTGCCACTGGAAGAAAGAGGACAGAAAGGAAAGAAGAGCACAGTCCACAACATCAGAGATACTGCGTCAGCACAACTGATCAGAGGGACAGGATCTCACAAAGCAGATAGTCCCAATAATTCACAAACCAGACTGCAGCAAAGGACAGAAGTGGATGTTTCTCCAGGAGACTGAGGAACATTATAGGTTTGCTTGGAATCTAGAGAAGAAAGTCTCATCTGATACAGAAGTCACAGCTAAGGATAAAGCAGTAGGAGGTGAATAAGGGAAACGTACTTCACATATAACCTACAATTTCCTAACAAGCCTCTTGACTGTAGAATGGTTCTAGAATAAACCTTCAGATTCCTGGGAAGATGTGGCATCAAAACAAGCATCTAGCATGTTATGACACACGATTCATTCATGAGAATAAAGAGAGTCTGTCTCTTGCTTGAGTTGTTACCAGCAGACACACAGGTCATCCCAGCATGCACATTTAACATCTTTCTTGGTATAGGAATAGGCCACCTATAAACGAGCTGTCAAAAAAAGATCTTCCAGGAAATAGAGATAAAGATGAAACACTAAACCACTTCCCGAATTGAGGTGTATCTACTATATCAACTAGTTCTTTCAAAAAGGGATATGACAGCAGGGTTATCAAATAAGCCATAGCTAATAAAGGAGGGGCTTTGGTCCTGCAGGGGCACAACAGGAGTTCTTTTTACCTTGCAGGTCACTTCAGGGCAGTTATTTCCTTTTACTTGCCTTATCTCAGGGCTTTGTCAAACAAAAGAATATCAGTCCTTGAATCTGGTCACAGGACAGAACCGTGGTGTCAAGTGAATGTGAGTAGTTCTTACATCAAGGACTGAATGCTGGGGATGGCTGGTACAGAGGAGAAGAGTAATGCACCACTGGGGATGCAGTCCAGTAAGCAATATACAGCATCACCTTCAGAAGCCTGTAATGTCCTAGAAACAGAGAGGCAGTCTGAGAAGGCAGCAGTGACCTCCTGGTGCCGAGAATGCAGCTGAAGCAGCCAGCCCCCGGTTCCAAGTCCACATCTCCGACTGTAACATGGGAGCTGATGAAGCTGAACCAAGGCAAGATAACTGCATCCATTCAAGGCACTCAACTCTTCCACAAAGGCAAATTTACAAGATTTTCTCATCCAGAAAACCTTTGCCACGTCATTTGGGGCTCAATGGGACTCAGCTTCACTCTACTACTAAGCAGTGGACCGCTTTTAAAACTGACATTTAAAACATAGTTTTCACTTTATCAGGGGAACAAGACAGAAAGAGAGTCCTGGTAGATCTCTAGTTTTATGAATACTTCTCCCTACCTGCAGAATAGCTTTACACATCCTTTATATTCAACAGGGAGTCATATGACATTTAGTCACTCTGCATAAAATCACTGCATTATTTTTCTTAATACATGTTCCCACATAGTTGGTAAGTTTATAGCAAGGTCTAGTACAAGTACAATCACAAATCTGCTCTAGCAGCTAATCATGCTGAATATTAGTGTTTCTTTCCCCAGGTAACTTTAGTACTAAAAAGCATTTATCTGAAAGCCAGTTGGCACATGTTACTGATCAGCAACCAAAGGGTGAGAAACAAATTAATTTATGGATCTCCCCTCCTCATTATAGGTTACTCTTCAGTTTAAAAAACAAAATAAAATCAGCCAGCAAGAACTGGCTTCCAAGCAAGATCCGTCAAGCTGCTAGCTGTATAGAGAGGCAAACAGACCCACACTAGCTTGTCACTACAAAAAGAGATCCACAAAGACTTGGACTTCACACTCGAGTACTGATCCATGCCAATGGACTTGCTGAGACCAAAGGAGCTGGGAAAACAAACAGCCAAGGAGCAATCTTCCGTAACAGTACCTCACATCCACAGCTGTACCACTTCTCAGTCTAGTTCCTCCTCACTTTTTGACACAGGATGCAGCCATCAGCTCTGCCCACAAACCTCAAATGAGAGAAGAATTCCCTGGAATTGCTGTAAACTCCTCAAATGGCAAGAGTGGCCTAACAAACAGTTTGCTCCACCTCAGTGACTGTAAGTCAGCCAAGCATTAGAGCAGACTTCATCACAGCAACTGTGTCAAAGAAAAGGATGAGATGATTGCCCCCAGGAGCACACAGGTAATTTCTGCTGGTCAAAAGAACAGACATTATCCATTACCCTGATCTGCTGTGGCAAAGAACATGGAGACCCTCCTATAAGAAGCTGCTGCCAGGAGTTTGGTCAATACTCCAGAAGCTATACACAGATTAAACAGTAGCACTTATAACTGACAGTGCTGCCAACTGTTCACAAATCAGAGGTAACAGTGACAGACAGCAAGAATAAATGAAAGCTACAGCATGCAAGCTGAGACGCGCAAATCAGACTCCTCTTTGAACACTGGTAAAGGTTTGTCAGGCTCAATTAAGACTTGAAATTAGAAGACAAACCCTCAATTTGCACAAACTCAAGATGGCATCCCTTTCCCTTTCATCATACTGCGGAACATTCTAGTCAGTTATTGATGAAAACATCAGTGCTACTCACAAAGCTCATCACTCCAGCTATCCAGAGCACACTGCTGGCTTTTGGCAACTCTTAGCATGAAAACTTCCCCGTTCTCAATATTCAAATTTAGATGCCAAGAACATTCTCAAAGACTACGGCTCTTTTCTGTTAGCTAATAAGTGTTCTCCAAAGCCACAAGAACAGACTATCCAGGACATGTTAAATAGTCACATCTGCATGTGGACACTGATGTCTCATACAGAGCTATGCTGATATACTAGCAGATGTCTGAAGATAACAGTCAAAATAGTTCTCCAGGTTTTGAAAATGTTAAGAGACAGAAAACCTGCAGATACAAAAGCAACTCCCTTTCACTAAGGATGGCCTCACATTAACTGAAGAAAGGCTGAAGATCTGAGATTTTCCAATTCAGTTTCACTTCAGTGTGGAAACACGGAATTCAGCTTTTATAAATTACACCACGATCATGCTGCTGACTGACTTACCATCTATCTCTTGTCCAATGGAAAGTCCAGCCCATTTTCTCTGTAAAAACAAGACAAAAAATTTCAGAAAGGCTGTCCTTTGGTAGAACAAATGCCCACTCAAAGTCAGCATCCTCACTCAGAAAACCAAGCTCTCCCACAAAAGCCTTCAGAAGTAGCAAAAAAGGGCAGAATGGGATCTTACAAAGACCACCAAATTAACAGGAAACAAGTAATTTCTATTAATAATTCTATTTTCTGACCTCAGGAGATTGTTCTGTCCAACCTCCTTCATGTTATTCATCACCCCACAGTCTTGGAGGCATAAATTATCATACTGCATAGGGCTTCTTGTCATTCTGCTAGTTCCCCACCAAAGCTCAGGTGTTGATCACACAACAGGTAGTGCAAGAGGCAAGAAACGCTATTACACACTCTGTGATCATTTTAAAAGCCTACATGTATATACTAGTTGTAGGAAATTATTGTAATGTGCTTTAAGGTAGAATATTACCTAAATCAAAACTTGTTGAGAGAACTAGTAAGAACAAAACTGTTCAAAATCTTTAGGTCCCTTCAAATTCCTTTAAAAAAATTTGTGCAGAATAGAACTGCATTAGAAGTGGGAAATGGTTCAATGATTACGTAACATGAAAATCTATGAGCTTTACTATGGCAAAAGTTCTGGGTTGATAATTGCAAAGATGGTACTTTTCCAGTGGCTCTTATGTTACATATCGGCTAGTGTGTATTTACAGTCCACACCTCAGGCTATGTAGTTTTCATGGCCTCTCAAATATCTAAACCATAGAGAGGTAAGAATCACAAAAATATCTAAGTATCATTACACAAGGATCTGGTAAGATCACATCTGAAATGTTGTACTTTATGTTCATTTATGTTTGGCTTTCTATCTGGAAGGAACGAGTCTGGGAGAAGGAATACAACAACCTTTTTTAAAAAATGAAAATTTCCCCCTATACACCCTCTCCAGTATGATCATGGTTCAAGTTTAAGGAAAGAATTCCCTTGGCATAACACAGATCAACCTCTTAGAAATCAAAGCTCAGAGCAGTAAGTCTTACGTGTACTTACTGGCATTCCCAAGAAGGTGAAAACAAATGTTTCCATATTTAATCTCATGCTTCACAGCTTCCACCATTTACCTGCAAGGCCAGGAAGAATTCTCCCCCTCCCCTTGACACTCCAATTCTTCAGCAAAAGATATCCTAAACTCACTGTCACCTGAAGAACCAGATACTGGTGGCCACAAGTGCAAGAATGGTGGGCAGGCACACTGGCACTCCTGCAAACACTAGGCTTTGTTTAAACCCTTCAGGTTAAGCCTATCACCAAATTTCAGGACAGGAAGGAAAGCTATCCAAGTTCTGCTAGAAAGATTAGTTAGGATCTTCTCTGTAGTAAGAGATGTAGCTCAATTCCTGTGTTCATTTGGGTGTTTTCTGCTAAGAAGTTTGTCATCACTGCATGGCTCTTCATCTTTTGGGCTCTGCAGTATACAAAGTTTTTCACGGCTTTTGGTTTTTAAGCCTAAGACTTAAGATTATTACAGAGTAAAGGTGGTCAAGAACTTTATGTGCATAATGAATGCACAACAAACAGACTTTTTTGGAGGTCTTAGAGCCCATGTCCAGTACATGACCATCCATGAATACAAAACGTAAACACACATTTTGTGTAACACTGGTTGCAATTATCCAAGGCTTCAGGAAATACTGGAAATTAAAACCCAGCATCAGGAATACTCAAGTAAAATATTCATCTACCAGTAGCTGTAACACTTACTACCATAGTCACTTTTCAGAGGTAAGCAGTCCACCTTATTCCTTAGCAGAAGAGCTCTCCCAGCTCTACAACCACTACTGGAATCTACAAAAATCAACCCTACACCGTGTATGCATCTACTTTAACCCTGTGATACAAATATCTTCTACTGATAACTGCTTTTCAGTTTGGACATCACAAATCACAGCTAGACATATGGTTAACATAACATCCTCTTCACCCACTCATCTGGACAAATCTGAATTTGAACAACATGTCAAAAAGCAAAAAGTCATTTCAGGGCCTATGCCAAGGCATCTGTTGAGGAAAAAAAGTCTTGTGTTCACAGCACAGAGACTCAGCTTCTAAACCAGCTACTAGCAGGAAAATATGAAAGTATTAAGTCAGTGATCATGATTGTTGCAGTTTTATGTTATACGACTCACTGTGTAAGACAGTTAAAGGCTACAAGGTTCATTTTTCTATTTAGAAGTTAATTGTATTAATTATTTATTCTAACCATCATTTAACATGTGATAACTTGACTTAATTAAGAAAGAGAAGACAAGTTAAATCTATTCTATGCATTTCATTGCTCTTTTCATCTAAAAATACTAACAATTACTGAATACAGTCAATAAAACCTCTGGCAGGTCTTTAAAAGAGCAATACAGCAAAGAAAACCCTTTAAAGCCAAGGGAAACCAGGGAACAATAAAAATTCACAAGGAATAGCAGACTTTGCTTAGGCTTTTCTTTTTTAAACAGTTTGTCTCTGGTGGGTTTTTAAAAGGTTAAATTACACCTTTTCTGGTATCTTTATCCCACCATGCACTAAAAATAGATCAAAGTAATATAAGCAAGTTTGCTTCAGTTATAATAAAAGTCTCCTTGAACTTTTGCTGTCAGAAATCAAATTTGCAGCATACACTTATGCAGACATCTCCCTCCAATTAGAAGTTACCTTCAATCCTGATCTCAAAAGAGATATTGCTTATTCTACAGCAAAATGGTAAGTCAAACCATATAGTACCTGTGGCAAGCTGAATGCGATGCTGCCAGGAACAACTGAGGAATGGGTTCTCAGCGTGAAAATGTATTTGTGGCTGGGAGAAGTCTTCACAGCGACATGCCTAGAAGAGAGAACAGTATTTTGCTTCAATATATACCTGGGAGGATTTTGCATTGCTCTCAGTGCTGTGAGAATTCAAAGAAACAAGCCAGCTTAGATCTGGTCCTATAAAGGGAAAAATAATAGGTTTAGACCTACACCATGATGTAGGCACACAGCAGTCTTTCACAGCAGTCCATCACCTTCAGTGATATAACGTGATCTCAAAGCCCAGCTACAAGACATTGTACTAATAATTACTACTTACATTCCCCCACCAGCAGCCTTTTACTTCAGGAATTGCACTATACAAATGTGAGAACCAAATTATAACCACAAAGGCCAAGGTTACTACATCTAAAAATCAACACCAGTTTCACATCTCAAGCATCTAACAGCAAAGCATCAATATTTTACCCCAATACAAGCAGTAACCCCCAACTGTGATTTCAACAACAAATTGATGCAAAGCCTATACAAGGATCTCAGTATATTGTTTAGAAGTTTGATGGCAGAAAAAAAAAAATGGAAGGAATTTCTGTAGAAAAAGAAAAATCACGTAGGTGCTGAGGCTGTTCCTCCTGTTTGCCGATGACCAATAGATCTTGAACTCAGACAGCATTTGAAGACCATTTATAATCACTGTTACAAAAACAGAACAATACAGTCAGGAGCAGACACAGCAGCACCAAGTGCATGTGCCTGGCTGTCACTCTCAGAAGCGAAGCTGTCAGGAACAAAGATACTCAAAAGCTGCTTATACTTACCTTCAGACTATGCCTGATAGTTCTTACATTGTGATAGGCAGAGTTCTTTTTGGCATAAGAAACCAAAACAAAAGGAAGATGGGATTTGTGTGTACCAGTGGCAGGGGGGATGGTAGAATCAGGTTTCATCTCATCTTCTTCTCCACAACTGCACATACTTTAACTACCCACAGGGTATATGAGGCCACCAACTCCTGTACTGTTCCCCTCTCACCAGCCCTCCTATCCATGGTCAGAAAGTAAGGGCTAGATGAACTACGCTAACAGCCAAGGCCCACGCTCCTGGCCATCCTCCCTCCCTGGCACTGAATGTATTACATGCACATATGCTCCATATACTTTCATTTGCATATGCACAGTGAATACAGCACCATCCAAAAGCAGATCTGCTGCACATGTATACATTGGCTACATCATGTATGCATAACAGCTTCGGTCACATGGTAGAACAGAATGTATGGCCCTTTGAGACTACAGGAAACGTCTGGCCTGCCTAGCCAAAAAACACTAGACATCACTAGCTTTAGCCCAAATAGACAGGGAAGCTGGCAAAACCTTTCCAGGGACTGCTAGTGCTTGATGGCATAGCAGGGTAAGGAAGAACACTTCTGTCAAGTGGACCAGTGATTTGACTCTTCACTGGCCCTGGCCCTAAATCACCCATTAGCTGCCTAAAACCCCAGCTGCAGGGATGCACACCCTTCCTTTTCCATCTCCTCCTGCCCCAGGCGTAAATCCAGAAACCCATTATAGGTGCTATGGTTCCCTATAAATCTTACAGAGGGAGAGCAAGACATTTACTGGTGCTTCATGATGATCAGCGAAGGTTTCTGAGGACTGGGAGAAAGCAGATGTCACTCCTGTCTTCAAGAAGGAGGATCCAAGGGACTACAGGCTGGTCAGCCTCACCTTAGTCCCTAGGAAAGTGATGGAGCAACTAATCCTGGAAGTCAAACATATTAAAGGACAAGAAAATGACTGGGAATAGTCAGCATGGACTTACAAGGGAAAATCAGGCCTGACCAAAATATGATAGCTTTCTATGATGAAATAGTGAGCTCTGAGGATGAAGGGAGAGCTGTGGATATTGTTTATCTCAACATTAGCAACACTTTCTACATGGTCTTGCACAACAACCCTTACAGACAAACGGATGAAATACAGACTAGGTAAGCAGGCAGTGTGGTGGACTGAAAACTGCCTGAACTGCTGGGCTCAGCACGTTGTGATCAGCAGCATGAAGTCCAGCTTCAGCCAGTCCACTAGGGGTGTACCTACCCCAGGCATCCATATGGGGCCAAAAATTCTTCACTGATGATCGGGATGATGGGATGGAGTGCATCTTTAGCCAGTCTGCAGATAACACACCTGCTGATTGTGCTGCCATTCAGAGGGACTTTGACAGGGTGGAAAGACCAGTACAGGCCGGGAGCCAACTGGCTTTGCAGAAAAAGACCTGGGATCCTGGTGGACAATGAGTTGAACATGAGCCAGCAATACGCCCTTGCAGCAAAGGTGGCCAGCAACATCTCTGGCTGCATTAGGAAGAGCGCTGCCAGCAGGTCAGGGGAGATGATCCTTCGTAGATCGAATGTCGCTCCAAGGATTGTTTCATTTTAAATTGAGGAGTAGATAAAATAGAGAAGCTGTCCAGGAAGTCGGGACTGAAATCAGGAGGTTTCCAGCACACAGTGCATCAGCCTGAGTAATTCAAATTAATATCAATACACAACCAACTGGAAAGCAAGGTATTACTTTGCAGAGTGTTAGACAAACATGCCTGTAGATAAAATACAAGTTCCAGCTATGCTACTGGAATATCTCACCAAGAAATACATTTGATGACAAATAATACCCTACTAGAAGCAGCTCATCAGACAGTAAAAGACTCAAGATTAAAGCTTCTTAAGACCAACATGGATCCTAAGCAGTGCACTAAGTTTGGCCCAAAACACTAGGGTGGCTTTAACATGTATAGACTCAGTATCTCTGCAGAAATAAACAAACTCCACCACTGTTGGGTTTCACTTCAAAAAAGCAAAATGCAGGAAAATGAGGATACCTGGTAAAAATACTGGTGGGGTGGGGGTATCCACAAAAGTTTGATACAAATCAAAATTACTGTAATGGAGCATACCATTCACCAAAAATATTTCCAGTAAACCAGAAAGCTATCAGAGCCTAATAGTAGGCAAATAGATGCCATGAAGCAAAAAAGAAAAAACAAACAAACAGAAAAAAATTAATCAGCTTTCTGAAAGAAATCTCTAGCCATGTAAAAAGATTAGGAAGGGTCAAATCCTGACAGGTTCTTTGAGAAAAATCTCCAAAAGGCACAGGAACAATCACATTCGTTCTCAAAGACAGCAGGAGCAGGCAGTTTCCAACAGGCTGTAAGCAACCTAAGTATTAAGAATGTTCAAAATAAGGAAACAGCAGGAAAAACTAAATGCCTTTTCCTACATTGATGTTCACCAGGAAGGAGGTTGGAGAGCTCATGGAGACACATGGGGGAAATCTCAACCTCATTAACAGCTTCTACTTATAAACAAACAAAAGGAACAATGAGTCATCAGGGCCAGAAACCGCTGCTGTAATTCATGTGTAAAGCCTTGCCTAAAACTATTACAACCAAAACATGGCTGTGATGCCAGTTCTTAAGAAGGACTCCAGACTGGGCCCAGGAAACTGCTGGTAAGTCTGCAGGCCAGGCTGAGCAAACCAACAGAAACTATGATAGATAATATTAACCTGTGTGTCCATTAGTTTTTATGTCAGTGAAGAAAGAGTATAGCTTTTGTAAGGGCGAGGATAACTTACGTATCTATGTAAAGGTGCCAGTAAGTATCTGAACAATATGGGCAGATATTCCTCTTGTGTATGTTTGGAAACCCATGTAAATTATTCAGCAAGGCTCCTCAAGGGCTCTTCAGATAATTAAATTGGCATGAGATAAGAGGGATGGTCTTCTCATGTAAAAGGCAGGAATAAAAAGTAAGAATGATTAGTAGGTTCTCAACACAGAAAAAAAAAAAATCACCATTGAGAGAACCTGCCCTGGCTTCCTCCCAGACTGCTGCCCCTCTCACTGCCTGGGTGTTTTCAGCACTTGTTTCTCTCTCAAAATACATTGGGAGCCCTCAAGATAGAAGTATGTCACAGGAACTTAAGAAGGTGCAACTTCTCAAACGAACACAGTACTATAATAATGCATTACATCCCATGAACTCGTGCATCACAAAATGGTGACTCATACTTGTCCAACTTACAGGACACGGAAAATGAAGCATGAAAAGATCTACAGTAGCATCCTGGGGATAAACGATCTCAATGATCCAAGGTCAAACTCCCAGTTGTACGCCGTGAGCACCAAATGGAAGCGTTAAAGCAAAGCCCTTTGTGTAACTTACCGAAATATATTCTGTGCAGCCAGTCATGGTTAGGATGATAGAAACCAAACCGGCTGACTGCGTGCAACTTATTGCAGCAGATCATAAGGATGATCTTGCTCAGCATATCTGCAATGCAGCAGAATGACTACGTCCTTTAGTAGCAGCTGAATATCATGATGTTTCTCTGTATTCTAGTCTTACATTTTTCAAAGCCATTTATAGCATCTGCTCACAACCAAACATACGTTACTTTCTTTATGAGCCCCAATTTCTAGAAATAAGCAGCTCTCTTGGGGAGAATCAGTACAGCCAGAATCATGGGCAGTCTGCTTACCAAGCAAGTCTCGGGACATTGCTTCCCGTATGCTTCCTCAAACACGATGCAAGAGGGTTCTCAGAGTGAAAGGAAAGCAACCAGCCACTGCAGGTCTGGAAGCTGGGTCCCTCCAGGACATTCATATTTTAGGAAATTAACATTTTTATAATGCATGAGGTATAATGCTCAGTTCAGGTATTTTTGTAAGTCAATTACTTATAAAAAAAAATCTACCTGGGGAAAAACATCATTTGAAGAGAGCAGGAAACTATCCTGTCCAAGTAGATATGTTTGCCTGCCTCTGACTCTAAAAGTTCTGTTCATTTGTTGTTGGTTTTTTTCTTTAGGAAGGGTGTTTTTGTTTTGCTTTGGCATTTTACACTGAAGTTGGGCTTGTGAAATCACAGTTCAGTTAATCACTAAAGGGCCAGGACAGCTCTCCAGGGTAGCAGCACAGCAGACTGACAGCACAAAAAGAGGCAAGTCTTAAAACACATCGCCTCCTTGTTCCCCGCAGTTCAGAGCCACTTCATTCTCCATCCTTGGTAGAATTCATCTGGGCCAAGTATTTTATGCTAAAGTCCTAAGTGTATCATTCAGTATCTTTTCCCATTTTTCAAACTCAAGCTCTTCTGCCTTCTGCTGCATGTGATACTCTCTCTTTCTGCTGAAATTAATCACTTCTGTCTCGAACCCACCTACTGAAATCTTCAAGAGAGCGACCGTACAGATGCAGCAAAGCAAGGAAACGAATTATTTGAACTGGCTTCTTTTAATACAAAGCCTTTCTGCGTGGTCTGAGCTGAAAAATTAATGTGTTTTCTACCCTTTTCACAAAAGTAAAACCCAGAGTCAGCTTCTATCAGTCACTCTAGAACTGTAATTAAAGAATCCAAATTGTTGTGCCCACACTCTGGTTGCCTTCTCCTTTTGTTCTAGTGCATGAAAACCCCCAGAACAAGTGAGTTTCTACTGACTCTGCTCAGCACTCCAACACAATATGAGAAGTGAGAAGATGCCCCTAGTAACACAGTTAAATGATAAAAATCTACTTGAAATAGTTCAAATATTCTAACTATGAAACAGGAACAACAGCGAAAACAAAACAAAAAAAGGTCAAAAAAGGCCTGAAGTCTTCCATTAAAATAGTGATTGTAATTAGTTAAGCAGATCCAGTTCCCAAGGAAAAAATGCTTCAGACAAAAATTTACCCTTTTTTTAGTATTTCCAGTTCTGAGAAGGAGGCACATTTAAAGTTTTGGTCTCTAAATACGCAGAAGCTTTGTTAATTAACCTACTGTATTCACTTTCCTAAATCTGAAATTTTGTTCCACCTCCATCCAAATTTTGAAAACAATTCTTTTTTGGTTAAAAGTTGAAAGAGCAGCACTGCACACTTACTGTCCAGACTGGAAGTCCTTCTCATTCACCACAGCACAGTTGGTTAACGACAGTTCATCAGTGGGACATCTTGCTGCTTGCATAGGCTATGAGAAAGAATGAGAGGAAAAAAATTGTCAAATAAAATTCTATTTTTCCTTTACTAAGCCAAGCCTCAAAACTTCTGTAAATCCACAGAACAGGTCTCATGAGTACTGACATACTCCAAGAGAATAGCCCACTGGCACTGACAAGCTCCTCTCTTTCTTCAAGGTTTCTCCAAATGCTTCTGTGTCACAGGTATTTGTACCCAAAATCTCTGTATTTTGTGAGTATAATATACCTTACCTTTTCTAGCATACCTATGAAAAATACTTTAAAATTCCTCACGAAAATGCCTGCAAGGCAAATGCTGTCAACTTGCTAGTGAATCCTGGTGTTCAGGCAACTTCCCCAAACCCTTCCACAAGCCAGCAGGTATCAAAGCATTCACTGGAAGGCATTTCTTGCCAAGTAACAAGACACTGGGATATTCTGAAAGCTGGTATGGCAAAGCAGCCTAGAGACAGATCAGTTCCACTACAGCCCTGGGTAACTCTATCTCAGAATGCTGGGCTGGGTTATAGAGACTACGTGGGGAAAAGAGAGTAGAATAAAGATGTTACCTTTCTTCTTCCCTGACATTACTCAGAAAACTGAAAATTGAGCACATCCATTCCGGATATACATACTTCAAACAACGCAGTACAGGGCAGCACTGAAAAGTCCACAGGAATGTTTAATTCTCAGCCAGCTGCTATCCAACCCCACAGAACCTCTCTGTAAAACTTCTCAAAAGAAATAACACGATGCAAATATTTCCTACTCCACAGGAAACATCACAGATCAGCAACAAACAGAAGAAAAATAAGTTAAACAGTCAGTTCCAGCCTATCACTATTAAAAAAATCACTGCAACAAATTTTGTAGGGGTGTCCTCCCCCCCTCCCTTTGTTTTTCTAAAGTCAAAGGAGCAATCCTATTTCAAGAGTACCTGTTCAATTTTTTCCCTCCACTATTACTCATGAATGAGCAGCTAAAATAACCAAATACCATCACTCTCAGCCCAGGCTACCCCATCCTCATTATGAGGCAGCATGTAGCGTATGCACCCTAACATATACATCCCTAACCCCATTTGCTTCTGCTGAATTATTCCACAAAACAATGGTTGAAAGATGAAAATTGGGCTCAAAATGCCTCTAGAAGTGGAGAAAAGGATGGAAAAGGCAAGATGTTTCTATCATTAGCTATAGACTGAAAAAAATTAATTTGGAGAAAAGCTAAATTTGACCCACCAGGATGTTATCTTTAGAATTAAAGCACAACTATTTTCTTTGTCAGATACAAGTTCGCAGGCAGTGCAACAGAAACTATTTGTCAGTGTCAATCTATTGCCAAAAGCAAGTCAGAATGGATTTTCTCTTAAGATACCCTTAAATACCAGCAACAAGAGAAAGAAACACACTGATCCTAATGCACACATCTAGATAATTTCCCAAGAGTTAACGTCCTGCTCAACCTTTCTCCTCCTACCCCTCTGGGCCATTCGAGCAAAGAATCAGAGAAAATTCATCTCCATGTGGACTGAAGTAAGCCTGCCCTATAGCTCAAATCAACTTTTTATGTCGCAATGTAATTCTTCTGGAGTACCTGCTATTTAGAAAAGGACTAATTCATTATTTTTACTGAAAAATGCTCAATTGCCCTTGACACATGTGACAACAGAAAAGGATTCCATTTTCAGCCTTTAAACACATTTTATCTATCTGAATCTGAAGTCTAATAAGAGACTCAATTAAATATTCCTGTAATAAAAAAAAATACATGTCCATCAGTGGACTTCTGAAATACACAACCTGCCTGTTAAGGCTCACCATCTTTGGGCACTTCACACAAAAAAGCATTCACCATTTTAGCATTTCTTCTTCCATTTCCAAGGGGACTATTTTGTGAAGGGTATGCCCTGATAAAACACATTAGGTAGGCTATTTCTGGAGAAAACTGAACACAGAGCTGCTGGATTAAACCTTTTTACAGCACTAGTCCTCAATTGCATTTTTAATCCTTGCTGACAAACTGCTTCCTACACGTTAACAGCAAGCGCCTGGCAAAGTCACCATTCTTCTGCATTATTCCTGTCCGCACTGGGGAACATGCAAGCTTATATTGATGCATTTCCTTAAAGCGAAAGTAATACATTTCAAATCCAGCACCAAGTGCTCCTTTTGCAAGCTCCACAATATGATAGATGTGTGGCAAAACATCCTTGGGTATCTGACACATGAAATAACGTAGCTGCTTCTGCAGCAGTATCAGCACCAACTGTGCTAGCCATCCCATAGCCTGGCTCATTCTCCTTCTGGGATGTTTGGCAGAAGCCCTCTTCTCCCTTGGCAATGACCAACATTTCAGATCGCATCTGTAATCTGTGCTGTGCTACCAGCATTTTGTGGATTTACATATACTGTGCCCTCCTCAAGCTCCAAGATTTTGCAGAACTTTGATAGGTTATCAATACACAGAAGTGTTTCTAACATAATACAGCTTGTGCAAGAAAAGGGTGTCACCCAATGAACACAGGTTTTCACGAGTGTAGAAGGGACAATTTGAGGAAATCTGGTCGTGTAAGAGATGACGATTAAACTCGAAAGCACCCAGAGAAGAAGGAGGAGTGCACCGTTCCAGGGAATTGCAGTAGCTTCCTCTTACCTCCCCTCTCCTCACCCCAGTGGTCATATCCCCAGAACCACCGCTCACAGGGATTCCTGTCTGTCTGTCAAGCAACTGAGCTGCCGCAGCAAGGACACAGGCATCGGCTACTCCTGAGTAAGTTTTCCTGACATAAACACAGCAGTCAGAGCTGTAACGTGAGCCACCAGAGCCTAGGGGCCATATGCCAGCAGTTGCACCATCAAGGAACACTTCAAGTTCTTGTATTTTGGGTTCCGGCTTCCCATGATACCAGCATGATGACTCCCAGAACTCTGCACCCTCTACCCTCTCTGCTGTCCAACCCTCTTATTGCCTGCACTTGCACACCACACGTCAGGGAACAGAGGAAGCAAAATCCTTAACAGTATGTCTAAGAAATTTTCAAGTATATTTACACAAGCTAATTTTAAGCTAACTAGTAGGTTACTGCTAGCAACTAGGCAAGGCAACGTAAAGCTCAGCTCTAGCAAACCACTAGAGCAGGTCTTGCAGTTGACAGTGAATGCCACGTGCTGCAGTTACACCACTGTCAATACTAGTTTGAAGGTGACATCTTCACAGGTTGCAGTCATGCCTGTGCCCACAGTATAAACATATTAGGCTGGAAGTAGCAAAAGAGGACCCCCTTGCCTCCAGTTATTGTTCTGGATTATGCAAGGAGGAGACCCCAAGGACAGCGAAGTTATAGGGAGGTGACTCCACATCTGAGACAGTGCCTTCCTTCTAAAGCTTCCTCAGCTAGAGGCATCCATCATCGGTCATGTCATGCAGCATCTGCTATTAAATCCACGTCTATGCAGAGGTCTACTCCAATATTCCTTCTGTTCACCAAGAGAAAAACGAGACCACATGATGCATTGATAGATCTCATGCTGAAAGACAAACGTGAAGGACATCACCTTTGGATTTATGACAAAGCAGTAATGTTGCCTCTACTTCTCTGCTACTGAGCTGACGCTAACCATGAAAATCCAGCTCCATGAAGCTCAATGACGCTGACATATTTTATAAAGTAAAAGTTGCCCCAAATTGCTTCATAACAGAAACAACCACTGCAACACCTGATCTTTCACAGACTTATTTTTCAAAGTTGCAGGGATTCCAGTTTTCCTCCACGGAAATATGAAACTGATTTCTTCTTGCATTTTAGGAGAGCTCAGCCCAGAAAGCAACGCTAAGTTATTTGGATATTTTCATACATACATAAAACACATCTTTACTCCTTCTGAATTTCAAAACAAGCATCTGAAGCAAAAGTAAAGCACTGCTGGTTTAAAATATCACTGGAGAAAAGAATGAATAATAAAATCTCTGGAATATTACACATACTACACAATATTACATCGCTGCGTGGGCAAGCACAGATTACAAAAATACAGTTAATATTTGTGAATTATTAAGGCTGATGATAGAGGAAGCTAAAAAAAAAAAACCACATTTCCCATTACTCAGACCCCATAGGCGATAAGTTAGTGGCGCATAATAGAAGTGCACTACTACCTGTCCATTGTTACTGAACAGAAGAGCTAAAACATTAAATGCTAAAGCAGAGATGTTCTTCATTTGAAACAGCTTAACTTGTTTAATTTCCTAATCCTACCCACCAGATTATGAAACAGCTTCTAAAGCCGAGGCAGGTTTTTTTTCCTGGGTACTGTTTCTATGCGGTTTGTGTAAGACAAATATTGCTATAGTGTTGTATATTTAAAATTTGCTTTTGTGTAAAACATAGTTATATATGCATATGTACACATTATCATTTCTGTCATGCAGATCTTGGCAGACAAGTGTTACGAAACACAACTCTGGGTACTAGCCACTTAAGTTTCCTCTGTAGAGTTCACTGCCAGTTGCACAGAAGTGGGGATCCCCACCCCAAAAAAGCATTTAAGCCCTACTATAACAGCTGTTAGGCATCAAAGTACCTCTAAGCCCAGAGCTTCATCACCCAAAGAGCATAATGAAGAACTTGTGCACAAGTTACTCTGGGGAAGAAAGTTTAGTCTGTATTTACTAGGGACAGAGCAGATGTGTGCCTCCTCGGTGGCACTGCTGACTCAAAGGTGTTCAAAGTCCAAACATTCATCACTAAAAGTCTGCAAATAAAATTAAGTTTCAATACTGAAAGGAAGAATTAATATATTAAAGGAGTTCTGAAGGTAAGCAGGGAACCGAAATGATAATATGTAGACCCCACATTATCCAGGATTATGCTCCTGATGGAAAGCAGACATGCACAAAACATTGCCCAATACAGCCTGGATCTAAAATCCAACGGATCAAGTGACAACAGAATCTGAGATGAACATGAAAACTGCAAACATCAGGAGCCTGCTGCACACGGATGACAAACACCAGCACTCACACACAGAAAGATGAGCTGCAGCAGAGCTGGGTCAACAATAGCCTGGGAGGAGTCAAATCAAGCTCTCCCAGCACAGGAAAGCCTGAGGAGGATTATGACTATTTTATCTCTACATACACCACATAGCTGAATAATGGAGAGGAAAAACAACTCTACATTAAAGGACAGAAGAAACTGGTATAAAACAATAGCAACACTATCACAGCTACTGACTAGCAGTTAAGAACGGGTTCCTAACCAGAAGAGAAAGCCAACACTGCAATAGCCTATAGCGAGAAGCAGTAAAGACAAAACCAAAACTCCTTTAAAGAAGGCATTTAGTAATATTTATGAAAGGAGTGACATGATGTCTACATCAGAGACCAGACTCAGCAACAGAAGATGTCCTAAATGCTGTGTTTCTAAAATTTTTAAACAAAACAAAAAAAATAAATAAGGAAGTTACTAGTTTGCAGAAGGTTTTTCTGGACATCTCAATACTTGAATAAAGCTTCCAGAGTTCTGCAGCTACAAAAAGAGATCAATCACCTACAAATAACTTTTTGGAACAGCAGGCTTGGCAGGACAGGTTTCCTTTCCAAATCTACAACTATTCAGCAAGAGCCCCGCTGTGCCCGGCAGGTTAAGCACGCTGTCCCTCGGGACAAGCAGCCCTGGCTGCTCAGGACCGGTCTTTCCATCTGCTCCATTTGACCTCTACTTTACTTTGCTGGAAGCTTTCATTCTCATCATGAAGGAGCCGCATTCTCTCTGGATAACAAGCTCACAAATACCAATTTTTTCTCCTATTTAAAGAAGAACACATTAGGAAAGCTAAAATCTCAGAATTAATATTCAAATTTTTGTCAAAGCCTGGGAACTTCGAGCAAGCCAAAAAGCAAGACAGCCTCAATACAGACTCCCTACCAGAACAACGGATGAGATGCAACCCTCCTTCCCACACACCCCAAACATGACACTCCCACCAGTATGAATCACCCCGCGTGCTCGCTCAGGCGAGCGAGGGGGCACCAAGGCAAACACAGCTACGCCACGTACACACCAGCTGCCAGCCGACACAGAAGCCGAAACAGCATAAAATATGAGAGAGGGAAGAGTTCACATCACCACCTTCTGAATCACCCAGGGCTGGAAATGAAACAGGGAACAGGTTTTTCCCCACATTGTTTCATGCCTGCACCACCAATAACTTTCTGTCTCTCATCTGATAATAAATAGAGTTATCTACCTAAGCAAAGGCAGTTGAGCCCAGTCATCAGCAAGGGTGCCAACTAGTCCTCACTGGCAGTTCTTTATATACAATAAACACGTTTTTCCATTTTCTTTATCTAATAGCAGACGTGTGCTCCCCTCGTGGGCCTGGGCAGTAATCTAGAAATTACTTCTGTCTTAGCACATGAAAGCCACTTGATTAAGAGGGAAGTGCCTATCCTAGCAATTAGAGGATACTGGTTTTTAGGGTGGTGACTGCTGCTTACCCTTTGTTTGCAAAGTTTACAGCTAAATGAATTCAGCTCTGCAATAGGAGCTTTGTAACGCCAATGCTGTTTTACCCAGTGTGGTTAAGAAGACAAACATAGCTTTGGGAATTTCCTGTACTACTTCCATTACTTTGCAATGTTATCAGAAACACAATTTACAGTTCCAAGACTGAAGGGTTTGCATGATCTAAAAGGGCAGAAGAAACAAGTGTGCTAAAGGAGAACTTCAACAAGCTACCAGTATTGTATAGCATCTATAATCTAATTAAAAAGGTTGCTCTGCCCAAAGATGTCATTCTCCATACCAGCTCTTTACAATATGATCAGTAAAGAGATTTCAGAAAACATATCTGTATCTGTGCTGCTGTGCCATATAACCAGGAAGGTATTTCCTGACACTTTAGCATGAACATCAACTCCACCTTCCATTGAAGAAATAACGACCCAGAATACGTGCATTTGTAACTAACACATCCATTTTTGGAGTGGATGTTGCCTCACATTTCTTCCGTGAGCCAAGATGATCAACAACTTAATTACATGGAATTGCTACTTGTTGTGTTTCAGCTAAACCTCTTTTAAAAGTGTTTAAAGGAATGAAACATCACACAACCATGTCAAAGGTATTAGCCTAGGATGCAAGTCACAGGATTCTGACACACTAGCTGTGAGGACACCTAATGGATGTAAATTTCTTTCCATTTATTTAGAAAAGTTACCCAATGGCAATAGGGATGAGGTTAAAAATATCCCCTTAAACTTGGAATTTGCCTTGTGAAAGCCCAAGATGCTGCTATCCCTGCGTATTTGTAACTCACTCCACTGCTGATGGGCTGCGTCTGGCACTAAACTTCACAACACTGACTAATATACCAAACACTACCCAATTATAAGCAGTTTGTGTTTAAGATGCACAACCTTGCAAGTATTTCTGTATTTTCTACAGAAAAAGCACATTAACCTGACACAACTCTAGGGCATAAATTACTCCAGACTTTTTTATATAAGGTCATTACTTTATTGCATCCCAGGAAACTATAGAAACGTGTTAACTCTTTTTATGCTGCAAATATTGGACCTTCCTGAACTGAGTATCTGACATACATACACAGGAAAGAGCATACCAGCGCAGCAGGGGGCAAGAGAGCGCCTGAAGAAGTATACATTCAGCCTTGATTTAACAAGCAGTAGTATTATCAGTTGGCTCAAACGCAGAGTAGTAGGATAATGTGTTGAAAGTTTTTCTGTTAATTGCAGCAACTGTGTTCCTTGCTTTAATTTTTCTGCTCACCGATCTTCTCCAACACAACTTTCTAATTCCTGGAGGTCAAAAAAAAAAAACTTCTGGCCGATGGAAATTTAGTCACAAAACTCCGGTCTCTACCAGAGAACTTCCCTGATCTGAGACAGCATCCTGACAGTTATGCGAATGACTGCATCATGTAGAGACAACACTCTGAACCTCGTCCTTCCAAAAAATACTGCAGTTACTAAGATCATAGCTATGTGTCACACTGCTCAGGGATCAGCTAGCACTCACTGCACCAGGTCTTCCTAAAGCTTGTCCTCTCTCACGCTCGTGAGTGTACTTGAACAGTATCCACCAACTCCTGGATCAAAAACAGATCAAAACATAACATAAGGACCTATATTTTAGTTTGGGGTTGGTTTTGGTTTGGTGTTGTTTTTTTTTTTTTTTTTGTGTGGGGGAGGTGGGGGGCTATAGTTTCATGTAAAGAAAGGAATCAATGACAATTTTATTCCACTGAAATTGATAGGTAATTTAGCAAAATACAAGTACCACTATTTTATAAGGACTGCTTTTCTGTGGACTCAAACAGATCTGATTTTACGACAGGACTTCCTCCAAATTCATAGCTAGGGTATCTCCTAAACCACAGGGTCTTCTCCTGAATGACCTCTGTGCTCTAAGGTACAGGACACAGTACAGAGGATAAGAAGAGAGAAGGTCTTGCTGTGCTATGGAAAAAAAAAAAGTAATATTTAAGAAATTCACACTTGAAATGATCCTCAGTAGGATTCTTTGATTTTTACAGATTTTTCCTACTAAGAAAAATTCTTAACAAAACTTCATCATTCTGGCCTGTCCATGATAAGAAAAGAGGTGTGACATACAACCATCCCCAAAACTGGGGATGGAGAGGCAGCACTGACATCTCCCTATTGTGTTGTCTTTTTAGGTATAAGCTTTGAACACATTGCTTCTGCAACACTAAGCCAAGCAACAAATTAATCAAAGATGACAAGGGTCAGCTATCCCATGCCCACGAACATTGACATGGCCATCATAATTTTATTCTAAATAATTTTGCATGGGTTTTTATAATGCAGAAGCACTGCAAGGATACAAGTCTATTTGCAATCGTTTCACAAGACAGGTATGCAGTTGCAGAGGTGATCTCAGAAACAGAGGTTCAGATTTAGTTTTCTCCCATTTCCCTAAAACATTGCTAAAAACCTATTTCTTCATATTACATATTAGGAAACACTGAAAAAAGATAAGTGATGATAGAACGATCAGTACCACACTGCAAGAAAGAACTAAGTTGATTCACAAATGTTTCCTCAGTTGCCTGACGACGCCTGCATCTATGAAGGCTGATTCCATATGTCAGCAGAAATCAGATTTTACAGCTTTAATCCATAAACATAAAACTCAGCCCTCATTATTTCAAAGTTTCTACCAAACTATCCAACCTAAAACTGTCCTGGGATTGACTGCAAGGAGTACAAGAGAGCACATGTTAGTCCAGCAATGTCTTCAGCACCACGAAACACCAAGGGATAATCTGTCCTTCACCACCCTTCCCACTACTGCTACACTCCCTCAATTTGACAGTTGATTTTGACAGATGTTGGCAATACATTTTCTGCTCAAGTTACAGGCTCTTCTAGAGGAGTTTATGGCACAGTTCAGCACGGTGAACCAACACCTACTGGTACCTGAGTGAAACCAGAATCATCTCCAACCCAATACAGATGCAGATCTCTTCTGAGAAGCAAATAGGCAAGTGTCTCATATCGCTGGGCTAATGGCAATTCTACTCCAAATGAGTCCCAAATAGCAAATACAGAAAAAAATTAATGTGTTCTACCATTTATACCATATAAAACAGCCATTATTTCTAATCATCATGAACTGTTATACAAGTTGTAGCTATTACAAAACAGTAAAACCAGTTTTTCTTTCCTTAAAGAAAAACAGTCCAGTCTCTCTGATAAGGGATCATTACCAACATCCATGCTACCAAATCAACATTCAGCATATATGATTTCCTCTTTGAAGAAAGTCAGACCTCCTGCCAGCTTGCAAGAGTGAAAGCTGCAGCCCCATAGACCTGCTTCATTTCCTACACCATTTCTTTATGTGTGTCTCCAATCTGGTATAGATACAAGCAGAAACGCAGCTTGTTCTGGATCAACAGCTTGACGTTGACTGGAACAAGGCAGAGAAATCATCTGGCCTTTCTACATCCCTTTTAGAACTAATTCCTAATGAGGTTCAACTCAATCAGCTACAGACAGCACCAGCTAACTTCCAGAGGTCCAGTCTTGGTATAAGGGACCCATAATCACCTACGGACACAGCTAGGCAGCTTTACACCATTCCCTCTTCTGGAATAGATGCTGGCTGATGTCTTGGCAAGACTCAGTGCTCTGTTTGCATGCCTAATGATTACCATGCAGAGATACAGAACAAATTATAACAGAAACAGCCATTATTTCTAATCATCATAAACTATTTCTCCTGTAAACTTCAATCACCGTTAATCACTGTCTCTTCTTTGCAACTGAGGAAACCCAGTGCAATTAAGGGAGTAATGCACCTGAAACAGCACTAGATAACTAATAAGATTTGGCTTATCATTTGTCTAAATTATTTAAACACTACTAGAAGTTTAAAGATCTTGTCTCTCTTCTACATCAGGAAAGCCACTAATTTCTCTCTGTAAAAGTATACATACACAAATCAAATCACATGAGTCTAAGCTCTAAATTGCATTGCAGTACATTTTTTTGAGGCCAGAAGTAGTCACTGAAGCTTTCTCTACCCATTCTCCAGGTTTAAGCACCTTTAAAAAATGCTGACAACAGAATAGCATCAATGTTCCAGTATCAGACTCACCTGTTGTACCTAGAGATATCACACACCTCCATCCTCCTACTACTCTTCCTTATTTACACAGACAAGGATCACAATAGGTCCAATGTCACATCCGAAACGTTTGCTGTTGCTTGCTAACCCTGAACTCCTCATCCTTCTCCGAGCTGCTGCTATCCCACATGCAAGCTGGAGGGAGCAGGCAGCTTATTTGTTAATTTACATTAACAGCATTCAACACACTGCAAGATTGGATCAAGCTCAGAAAATTATATTAAACATTTTGCTTAAGAACTCTCTTCACAGCATGACATAACCTGATAATTCTGCAACAATTATATTTGTAGATAAATCACAAAAACACTGAAGAGTAAGAAGCTTCCTGGTAACCCAAGGAAAGCATCACCCATTCAAATTGCCAGATTACGAGGCAATTAAGCTCCAATCTTTCTCTTAAATTTATACAAATTCCTCCTTTTCCTCCACCAGGCTTCCAAGTTGGCCAAATAAAGGCACATTTTTTCAGATGTTTAGTAGCACAAAAGCTCACAGCAGCAGGAAAAAGTTGGGGCTGATCCTTCTCTTTTCTCCCCACATCCCCAGTCACCACCTCCAGCACTCAGACTATTCATTAAGCCTTTCCAGCACACAAGGGCAAGTGAAAACTAACTCATCAAACTACATGGAGAGTTTTCTCTGTCGACTTAGCATACTGAAAAGGCTCAGGGAGGGTAAGACAAGACCACTGCAGCCAGATTGGTTTAGGCTACAACGAGACTCAGAACAACGTTCATTATTGCTAAAATTATCTTACCACTGATGAAAGCACTGAGCTCCCATTTCTTGCAAGAGAAAGCTGAAAAAAAGCTAGTCAAAACATGCATTTCTCCTGGGTTAGCTGCAAAGGGTGAGATGAAGAAAAAAGGTTCAAGGAAGAAAGTAGGACCACATATCTGGAGCAGGGACAGAAGAAAAGCACTCAGCAAGGAAGAAACCACAAAAGATCCAATTTTTTTTCTCAATTAATCAGCAGCATTTTAGAGGTGGCACTCGAGCAGAACCGCTCACCTGTGACGCACAGCTTATCACTGGGCCAAATTTCTTACCACTGCTCTAACTTCCGCTGCTCTGCATCACACCACTGCACCATCTGTCATTGTATCCACCAGGCAAACCATAATACAAAAAGCTGTAAGAAAACCTATTCCCTCAAGATCTCAATCACCGAATCATCTGGCCAAGACAGAAGATTTCAGCCTGAAGCAGATATTAATGAAAAATGTGGCTTTCACAAGCTGATATCCAGCAAAGCATGACAGAGCTCATAGCAAAGAGAAGGGCAATCTTAACTGCATCTTGCAGTACTTGGAGATGGACACCTGAAAACAGAGGGGATATACAAGGCACTCCAAAAAGTGATTTGACAGACAAGATTGTTCCTTCACATTTTAAGGCCTTTTTAGCCACTTGCTGATGTTATCTAAGCAATCACCGATACAGAATTTTTTAAATTTTTAAATAAATATGGAATAAAACCACTGCACCACCCTTAATGTGTGTTTTAACACAATTTGGACCCACATTACAGTGCTTGGCTGGTGCCTACAGTGCAGAGGAATGTCTAGGGCCTCAAAGAGCCCTACAAATCTGCCCCATATCCCACAGCACCAAGGGGTCACCAGGGCTTCAGAGCACCCTCAGGGGACTCTAAAATCTTGCCACACTCCCCATGGGGACAAGGGTGACCCTAGACTCATGGAGGCCCCTCAGGGAATCCCACAATCTTGCCCCACATCTCAGAGCACCATGGGGTCACCCCACTCTCACAGCATCTTTAGAGGACCTTGCCCCACAACCCACAGGGAGAGGCACCACCACAGCCTCAGACCACCCCTAAGGCACCCTAAAATCCTGCCCTGCTCCCCATGGGGCCTGATGGCCATGCAGCCTCACAGCACCCTTAGGGGAGCCTAAATCCTGACAGCAGCACCGAAAGATCGCTAGGGCTTCACAGCACTCTCAAGAGACCCCACGATCCTGCCCCACACGCCATACAGAGAAGGGTCATCCCAGCCTCATGGTGCTCCTGAGGGAGCCCTAGGAGCTCATCCCACAGCACCAAGGGGTCATCATAGCCTCACAGCACCCCTAGGACACCCCAAAATCCTGCCCTGCATCCCACACGGCCACTGCAACCTGACAGCACCCTTAGGGAACTCCAAATCCTGCCTCACATCCACAGGGAGAGCGGTCACCTCTGGCCTCACAGTGCTCCTGAGGGAACCCTACAGTCCTGCCCCACACCGCACATCACCAAGGGGCCACCTCAGCCTCACTGCATCCCTGCGGGACCCTACAGTCCTGACCCACAGGGAAAGGAGCCACCCCGGCCTCACAGCATCCTCAGGGGACCCTACACGCCCTCCCCCCCCCAAGGTCTGAACGACCATTCCGGGAACAGGGCTGCCGAGAAATCACCGAACCAC
>NW_009605101.1:0-8754 GCF_000690535.1 Cariama cristata
TAGAGGGGCTGCCTCTTAGGTTACTCAAGAAAGACAGCAGAATAGCCGTGAGTCGAACTTTTATATCCGTGCTGGTGCATGCTTGCCTCCCTTTTGTGTCTCCCTGCAGTGTAAATTAGGAGGCCCCGTGAATTCATCAGGAGCGGCAGGCGTGAATGCCTTTCCCCATGACATCCCGAGGCAATCTGTCCTTCGGAAAAAAAAATGGATCACACCTCCTGTGTGCTGGTTGTAGCTCGGGACATGTAGTCAAAGCAAGAAGACGAGCACAGTCTGATGGGATGGACTTGTGTAGAAGGATAGGGTCGATGCTGCTGCATAGTGACACTTGGGAAGGGGGTGCAAATCTCCTTGAGATGAGCCAGCACATGGTGGCTGTGGTCTGCAGTTTTCCTCACTCATCCCAAATGGAGCCTTTCCCATGAACTCCATCTTCCAGACATTGCACACATTGGTGTGTGCTGCGTATGGGAGGCCAGTCAGTCCAGCAAGTAGCCCTGCTTTATGCGGGAGCAATTCCAGATGGCTTGCTTGTAAGGACGTTTTTCACAATAGATGTAGCCCTCTGTGTCGTTTTGATCCACTCCCTGTATACATCTTTTGACATGTGGAAATGTATACAGCCTGAGTGGCAAAACCAGCTCCCTTACTATTATGAACCAGTTGTCCCCTATCTGAGATGTTTCTGTGGCTGGCTGGGTAGTATAATTCTCTTAATTAATTTCCAGAGTGGGTGCAACATCTTTCATAGCCAGTGAAATTATCATCTTATTGTATTTATCAATGGTGGGATGAGATGCACATGTGGGTGAAAGTTTGGAGGGGGGGGTGCAGTTCAAACTAGCATCTTCTGGCATTTAGAGTGGAATTCAGCTTCCCTGACTTGGACATCTAAAGGTGGCGGATTGGATTTAAACACCATCCCCCTAATGACAGGCACCTGAGATGCCTCAGGTGAGACTTCCAGAAGTGCCTATTTCTTTCAAGGCCTAAAGGAGGAACAGTCAGGTGACTGGTTCCATTTGAGACACCTACATTTTAGATGCCTAAAGGGAGAGAAATTCCACTTTTGGTGGCAGGAATTGTAAATTATTTGGCAACATTGAAGGTAATGCTAGAGCACCTCCTAAATGGTTATATAATGTGCAGGATATTCTACCTACAGGCATAGTGTGAGGAAGGCTGAAGAGATGTGAGGGTGTACCTATAGGCTCAGGTATCTATATGGTGGACATACAGTTGTAGAACTAGAATTGTGTTATTTAACAGAGCTGACCCAAACTTTGTGAGTGTTAAGAACTCTTGAGATCAGCAGGGGTGATGGCACATCTCAGAGGGGATGGGGCCTGGGCAATCGGCTGTGGGAAACAAAGAGAAGAGAGTGCAGAGGTGCCAAGTAACAGTAGACAACTAGCCCCTGTCTTCATTCATCTTGAAGTCCAGTGTGCTGGGTTGGGTTAATGGCAGTGCTGTCAGAGTGCTGAAAAGAATTGTGCTGCAAGGACTGGCAGAAGCTAACTGCCTGAGGAATGGAGTGTGCACTAGTATGTAGCTAGGACCTGTTCATCCAACCCATCCATCCTGCTGCGGTTGTCTTTCTGGCTTGCAGAAGTCATCCCTACATGTCCCAGTTGCTTGTTTGCAGCATTCATAATAGCTGAGGTATTGGTGATGGTGATAGGCAAGTTGTTGGGAGACTTTTTCCAATTGGCTTGAATTGTGTGGTAGCCATTTGTATACGACTACTGTGGCTGAAAGGTTTCTACATCTTAAGCTGCCAGACAAGTTCTTCACATTGGCAGGTTCACTGACATTCATTGGTCAGACTCCCCAGAAGCACCTCAGGCTGTCATACAGGAGACACCTCTGGTGCCTTAGCCCTTTCTAGAAGAAAAAAATTGAATATGACATCTTTATTTCCTTTCTCCCTGCATTATGGGATCACCATTCCCCTTTCATACCACTGCCCCTCTACTCTCATGTGGATGCCTGTCATTACTGCATCTTTCCAGAATGCAGGGAGCAGCATCCTATGAGATCTAGACTAACGGTGCTCTGCAAATTGCTTGTAGGAAGCACCCACTCGCCCTATATTCCCATTGAAGTCTTATGCACAGTTAAATTGCTCTTTCTTCTTGTTCACAGTGCGTAAGCAAGAGATCATTAAGATAACAGAGCAGCTGATAGAAGCCATCAACAATGGAGACTTTGAGGCTTATACGTAAGTACAGATGTCTTCTGACAGGTTGTTTTATCAGTTTGTGCGCAAATGATGTTCTGGCTCCTGGGTATGAGGAGTGACCATGCGGTCAGGGATGGTAAAAAGTTTTATGCTTTTTAGCCTCCGTCAATTAGGGAGTACGGATATGATGGAGCTCTCTAAATGAGCATCAAGTAGAAGTCAGGAATCAAACAGCAACAGGAGCAACAAAAGGAAAATGTCCTGACTTTGTAAGAAAAGTAGGGGGGAGGCCTACTTTTGCGGGCAGTAAGAGAATGAAAGAAAAGCCAGAAACCAGGAGGCTTATTTTATGTGAAATGCCAACTACCACCAACTCTGTGTTGTTGCAGTAGGACTGAGTCCTCCAGGAACTTACTCCTTGGAGTAGGGAAATAGTTAGGTGGACACAAGGTGAGTCAAATGCCATACCAGCGCTTCGTTATGTAAATAGCCCTTGGGCTCAAATGCAGACTGTAAGCCTGTGGTGCTTTTCTTTGCAGAAAAATCTGTGATCCTGGCTTGACCTCGTTTGAACCTGAAGCACTGGGGAACCTGGTTGAAGGAATGGATTTCCATAAGTTTTACTTTGAGAACTGTGAGTGGGTAGACTTGGTAACACCAACAGCTTTCTCTCTAACTTCCCTTTATGACACATTTTGGGGGGGAAATTGCCCTTGTTTTTACTGGCTATCAGAACCAGCAAAATCTTGATTATGCATGGGTTATGATGCGTTCATAAGAGCCAGCATGCTTTCTCTCAAGTGTGTTTTTCAGCAACAATTTAAATTCCAACCCCTTCACTGTAGGTGTACAGTTTGCCTGGTGCAAATATTTTGTAACCGTGGACTGCAGGAACTTTAAAAGTTTGAGGCACCGGATTTCCTACTGATAGGGAAATGGAAAAAATGAGCATATTTTTGATGGAAACAACATGTATGTTTGAGATAGATGTACTGAATGATCAGACATAAAAATAGTCATGCACAAATTAGTCATGCCTTGTCTTTGAGTTTTCCCTGGATGGTTTCAGATCGCTGACACCTAATGAACCCGTTAAATGGATACAAGGGTCACCTTGTCAGCCTGGGGCAGGAAAAAGAGTTGGGAGAAAATGCTATCATTTATACTAGTGGATTTGCCTCCCCTCCTGGATGTCTCCGCAGGATGAGATAATTGAAATTTAAATCCTGAGCTGTTCAATTTGTTTTATTTTGGGGGTTAGGTCAAGGTCCTTAGTATTGCCAATTCCTAGTGCTCTAAGTGTGCAAAGACTTTGTCTCTCCCAGAAGCCTGTTCTGGAGTGATTTTTACACTTCTCTGAGGCTTGTTCATATTTAATGCAGGCCTAACTTAAAAATCTCCTGATTATTGACTCCTTTGCAACAATATTCTGTAATTAAAAGGTCGTTTCCTATAACTGAAGAAACAGCAGCACTAATTTTGAAAAAGTGGTGAGTATGCTTTGCAGAAGAAGTGGGAGCAAAGGGGCCGGGGATTCTAGGTAATAAGAAGTGCGCAGTTTCTAAGGAGAGGAACAGGAAGAGTTGCTTGGATTTTGCCTGGAAAATTGCACGAGCAATTTTTATTGTATCCCAGAATCCCATGGAAGGTGAGTAGAATACAAAAGAGGTTGGAGGACGGTGGGAGCTGTTCCTTCGTAGTAGTAAAATGAAGCTGATGGGTTTGCATGTTCTGCCAGTACTGTCGAAGAACAGCAAGCCAATACACACCACCATCCTGAACCCTCATGTCCATGTCATTGGTGAAGATGCTGCCTGCATCGCGTACATCCGCCTGACACAGTACATCGATGGCCAAGGCCGGCCCCGCACCACGCAGTCTGAAGAGACCCGCGTCTGGCACCGCCGAGATGGCAAGTGGCTGAATGTCCACTACCACTGCTCTGGAGCTCCTGCAGCACCTCTCCAGTGAGGATCACATACGGGTATGGACTGTCAGGGAAGAAGCATATCATACGCACAGCTAAGGCTGCTGTATGTGGGAATTCAGTATTCAAGGCTGTTTAGCTGGCTGGTGAGAGAACTATTTTTAGTTGTCTGTAGGCTAAAAACTTCTGCTGATCAGTTGGTGTTCCTTTCTCTAAGCCCTGTCCTCTGGACTCAGTAGGATTATCTGCCACTCCTGACAAACTGGAGTCATGTGCCAGGCGGTGGTTCCTGAGCATAGCTGCCCTTGTAGCAGCAGCGCTTACTCCCAGGTACTCGGCTCTGTGCTCGGACAGAGTGCTAACCCAGAGCAGAGAGGAAGAGTATCTCATACTGTGCACAGGTTTGCTGTTTCCCAGCTGTCAGGGATCTACCTTTACACGTTGGGGGTGATTTCAGAGAACTTTTTTGATGAGAATGTCATATTCTAAAGAGGATATTGTAAAATCTATACAGAAGAATTTCTATGTCATAAGGCTAAAGATTTATTCATATAAATTTTACTACTGGTTTTCTGATTAGCAGAAGTTATTTAGTGTACAATGTTGAGAAAACTCAGAGGTAAAAAAATATCTAAACAAATAATAATATCAGAGGATTTAAAATATCCCCCAATTAAGCTTGCCACAGTTCAGCATTGGAGGAAACTTTCATTATAAAATTTGACATGAAGAAATGATTGTTGCTTCCTTCTGAAGGACAGCAGATCTCTTTACTTCTGCAGCATTTAGGCATTCTTGTTTATTTCCTTACTGGCCTCTTTTAGTTAGATGTACAAAGTCTTTCAGCCTCCTTTTGTTTTATGCTGAAGTATATGTCACATTCATTTTAAAAATCTGAGTTTCCTTTTTACTAAAGATTTTCTAGTTAAGAGCAAAAAAAAAAAGGGAGACAAACATTTTTTAATGTGGTCATTTGAGGACCACATTTGAGGACTACACTCAAGTAGTTACTACTTGAGTCCTACTCTTGTGTACTATTTGGGACTAAGCCAAGAGCAGTTTTTATTCTTATGTGTTGTGAGGGATTCAACCCTACTGAAGGCAATGGAAAGGAATTTGAACTATCGCAAGCAAACTGCCAAGGTCACAGATGGAATTTGAAAAGCAAAAGCCAGTTGGGGTGCCAGAAGCAGGGAAGCTTTCAAGAGAGCTGGACAATCAGCTGAATTTCCAGGGAGTAAGGCAGTGAGAAGGATAAAACCTTTGCAGGGAACCAAAAAGTCACTTACTTGCATCAGTTTTCATCACAGAGATATTGAGGGAGACTTCTGTCCTGGATTTAGTCCAAAAAAGATGCAGAAGAAATTATTAAATTAAAGATCAGTATGGCTCAGTGGCTATGCCTAGGTGTTCTAAGGAAGCTTAGGAACGGAGAGTCTTCGCTGCTACAGAAGAGGTATGTTTCCTTGACTTGGCTGCTGAAATGTTGCACCTCCTCTAAAAGTATGTGCTGGAGGGTTTCTGAAAACTTCAGAGCAGAAGCCATTTCCAAACCACAAAATGTTGGTTAAAACAGTATTTAAAAAAACCCTACAAACTAAATTGAAGTTGAAATACTTGCATGCATTTCTGGGTTCTGAAGGAGGTGTAACCACGTGCAATTACAACTGGGGTCAGTGTGGGCAGCCCCCATCTGAACACACTGAATCATTTTGGAGCGGCCTTGGCCCATGTGCAGTGAAGGGTAAGGACAAAGAAGGAATGAGGTGAATAAGAACGCTTAAATAGAAATCAGTGGTTTGTTTTTGCCTGGAAGGCAGAGTTCAGTTTTGGGTAAGTCCTCTTAAAAGGAAACTGCAGCTGTAAAAAGTTTGAGGTTAATCTGAGGACTTCCATGTAAGGAGAGAGTAGGAACCGAGAAGGGAGAAGACTAATAAGAGAGTTTGCGACAAAGATTTGCAAACTAAGAAGTGGTAGAAAGATTTTGGCTACGCTTCTGTGGCAGGACAATGTTAAACAAACATGAAAAAACCCCAATCTTAAAATTGATCAAATTAAATCCAGTAGTTTGACACAAGATTAGCCAAGAGGAGCATTTGCTAAGAGCAGTCACTAGGGCTACAACTTTGCAAAACTGCAGAAAAGCTCACACATTTAAATAAATATTAAGAACATTCAGAGACAAAATTACTGAAGACTTAAGAAAAAAAAAAAGGAATGATCTTTCAGCTCCAGGCAAAAGCCAATGGGAAGTGAGGCAGAAACTGTTCCTTAGGACCAGAGTCTTTGATCATCCCTTAGGAAGTTTCTTCAACTTCTGGGACATCACTATTAAATAGCGGGCCCAGGACTGCTCCAATCAAGAAAGTAATTCATTTTAGCAAGTAGTTCGTTTTCATTGGCATACTCAGCCGTCTGGAAGGGAAAGTGTGTGCCTCTTGGCTTCAGGGCTCTCCTCACAAGCCCCAATCTGTGTTGCGTTAGGAAGGGTTTCTGCCTGCACCAAATAATTAGCCTGTAGAAAACGTGTTTTATTAATTGTGTACAGCTAATGTTTGGCTTTATTTCCTTCCATCTTTCATCCTGTTCTCCCTTCTCCTTTCTGGGTGGACACTACCTCTTCCTGACTGCAGCAACTTGTGGAGATACTCAGCGGAGGGCGATATCTTCCTAGCAAGCAGCTCTGGAGTGCCTGAGTGACAGCAACGGTCATGTCTGTTTTGACGATAAAAAAAAAAATAAATACAAATTACAAACAGGCAGCAGCCAAATGCACGAAACCCTGCATGCATCTGATGCTCCGGGCGCTGCCTTTCTGTTGTTTTCCATGGATCCATCGTGTCTGTTTCTGCTGTACGAAGGTGTTTTTAAATCTAAAAAAAAAAAAAAGACATGTTGTTTGTATAAAATAATAAAAACCAGGAATAATGCTAAATAAATGACAGATTATTCAACATGCCCCCTCCCCCAGGGCTAAGAAAATGGCAGCAGCTGGAACATCTTTCAGAAATGAAGTGAGGGGAAAGCAAAAGTGAAGGAGAGAGAAAGAGAGAGGGAGAGGAAAAAAAAGGCAGCTTGAGCAGCGGATGGCTGAACTGTGCTCCACAAAGCCATGGTGGAAGTTAACATCGCATTCAGGCTGTGCTGCGACTTCAGTCGGTGAGAGGTGATGAGGAGACCCCAGAGGAGCCAGTGTGAAGAACTGGGGTTCAAGAGAGAGGAGGCGTTTCTCTTCCTGTTGCCTGGCAGACTAACTTCAGCCTGTTTCTTCTTTGATTTCGGCACAGCAAGAACGCTATGGAAAGCTGGTTGCTCGGCTGATGGATCCCAAAACAGACTTTTTTTTTTTTTGAAGAAAAAAAACCGAAATGGGATGTTGATTTAAAACTAAAGGTGGAAGTAGGGATTTAAAAAATGGGTTTAAGTGAATATAACTTAAATAGAAGCTTGCTCTTCAGAGATACTGGGTTTAGAAACAGCCACTACCTGGCCAAACATGGAGGTTTGAAGCCAGCTTATTTAATTTAACAAAACAAAATAAGCATTGCATTAAGAGCAGAGATTTTAGATGAAGAGGGTACATGTATGGGATTTTCTATTTTTCTTTTTTTTTTTTTTTTTTCCTTTCTAGTAGCATAGTTGGGATCCATAGTGCTGCAGAACACGTGTTCCTTAGGAAGCAGACAAACAACTTAGTGTTATGTTCTTCATGAAAACTTGCACATACACTCCTATATGAGGCATAAATAGCGTGTGTTTTTTATACTGAAATATATGCACCCATAGAATTAAAGGGGCTACCTGGCCTCCTGTTTGATTTGTTTGGTCTCTGAGTAAAATAGCAGTGGAAGCCAGCAGCCCCAGCCAGGTGCTTCTCCCCACCACTAACCCATCTGATGTTTGTAAGTGTCATGTTTCCTAGTGTTTATTTGGGTAATTTTTCTATTTTTTACAGTGATGTTGTAACACAGAAAACTATCAGATCAGAACCTCAAAAACTGTAGCTGAAGGACTCCAGGCCACCTCCCTGTGTTGCCTCTGGATGTTAGAGGATACCTCATGAAGCAGAGGGGAAAGGGACTTAGCACATGTGATCTGATGTTTGTCCTTTGGGCCAATTCATCTTCCTTTCTTTTCTTTGCTGCAAAAGGAGTCCATTTCCTTTATTCATTGGGTGGGGAATGTGGAAGTGTTTTGTTGACCTTACCAAGGAGGAAGCCTAGCCCCAAGAAGAAAATGACCTGGTAGGATTTGTCTTGACCAAGGAAAGGCATCACTTGCAGAAGTTGGGATGGGCTTTTACCTGAGTTTCTGTCTAGCCCTAATCATTTTTTGGATCTTTCGAGGGAGTTAAAGTGATTGCATTGACACATACTAAGTGCGAGGCAACCTTTTTACATACTACAGAAGAGAAGAAAGCCCATTTGGAATTTTAATCCTTATTTAACAGAATGCAGAAAATAAATGCTGTTGCACAAAGCGGAGCTGTCGCTTTGCAACAGGTAACTCTCTGCTCCTGTTGTTAGAGAGCTGCTATCCCACACCAGGATCAGATCAGCTAACCCCTGATGAAGGAAAAGACCATCCACACTTCCCAGGTTTGTCTGAGCAAATACCCTTTTCTTCCTCCCTCCATCACCCCAGG
>NW_009605102.1:0-13021 GCF_000690535.1 Cariama cristata
ATTGTGCTCAGCAATAAAAACTCAGGGAAATGGGCAGGACGTGAGGACATTCGTTATGGCATTTGTCTTTGAAAGAAATCGTTATGCATATTTGAGAGGAGTGTGAGAGAGAGGTAGGGTGGGTGTTTTGCTGCTGGCTGGGGTTAATCCATCACATTGCTCTTCCTGAATATTTTCTGTAGTTGACTGTCTCCCTTGCCTCCTGTGCATTTCATTCACTGCATCCAGATCACCACGTAAGCGACCTTGCAAGAGCAATTCCCTGCACAGCTTCTCCAATTGAAAATAGGCCACCTCTGATTTCAAGCTCATCGTGGTAACAAAGCAGAGTCATCAAAATCTCAGAACAAAAACTAAGCAAATAATCTGAAACAAGGAGTTAATTTAACTTGATATACACACATAGATAAAATGTTTTCCAAATATTGAGCTTTGACGGTTGTTATTTTTAAACAAATAATACATGAGAAAAATCGTGTATTTCTCTTGAGGGCACCAACATCACCCTACAATTTTGGTGCGAGCTGATCAACTACTCCACCTGATCACCAATTGACCAATATTTACTAGAATAATAAATACACTAGTAAATAGAGTAGTATGAAGAACTACTGAACAATTTCAGGAAACTGTTCTTTTACACAGACCAAGCTTTCACAATACAACTGTTTAATATTCCAGAAATACCCATGCAGTGATAATTCTATTTAAATATTTACATAAGTGAGGCCCCAGCTCCATCAAAGCCCACTGTGTTGGGAAACAAAGCTTCTCGGATGATAATAGTCTGCTTCTGCCCTACATCCCTGTGGCACAGGGACATTACCATTCTTTACTGATAAGGCACCGAGACAGCTAGGCAAGACCTTGAGTCCCAGTGCCCAGCTTACTCTTCTGACCTTGCAAATTTGATAGGCAGACTGGAAGGAGGGAGCAACCAATTTCCATGTGTATACAAGCAAACATAGGGGGAAGAGAACAATCTGCCCATATCTAAGCAGAACTCACCAAATATTGAGTTAACACTAATTGAAGGTAAGTCTTAAAATGCTTTGAAATCCCAAGCCTTCCACCTTAACACCTGCAAGTAACCAGTTATCTCCCAGTTCCACACCAAACCTAATACCAGTGAAAAAACAATTCCTATGTTTCAAATAGCCAAAGTTACACAGAAAGAGGTGGGCATTATTACAAAGTTCTCACGGAAAGGAAATAAGTGGATTTGAAACTATTTAAACATCAAACATGCAACTATTACTAAGGAAAATTGACAACATGAAAACGTTCCTTTGAAAGCAAAATGAGTTATAGGAAAAGGAGTTGTGCAAAACAAACAAAGGCAAGATCTTTCTGATTTGGTCAGTCTTTGCCATCGTGTATCAGTTTTCCTGCTTTATGCTTCAAGTCTCAAGGCCTAAACAAACACTAACGAAACCTATTTAATATTTCCCCATCAGAGAAAGACTGTAGAACAGCTACAGAAATACTTGTGAATAGCATTCCACTTTATTGTTGCCTATCGGTACGTAGCACGCCATGCTAATTCCAATACGTATGAACAATAAAGTGAACTCAATTTCCATGCAAAAAAACCAATTAATTATGCTGACTATAAACTGTACGGGGGGTGGGGGTAGGTGGTGGAATGACTATCAATGAAAAGCATGGTTATTTGATTATACACACAAGTTTAACTGCTGACACAAACAAGTGTACTCTTCCAAGTCAGGAGTACAAAAGGTATCCATTAATCCTTTGAATCCTTTCTTTTAGTGGCTAATAACAATGAAAGCAATGCTAACTGCCTGGCTACATATACAACATGAAGTATCAACCTACAAACATTAACATTTCAAGAGCAAAGAAAATGTTTTCAGTATCTCTTTACTAGCAAAGAACACAGAAAATTCAAATGACAAAGACCTTCACATAACTGGACTGCATTGCATTTGATGGCAACAGCTTCCATCTTATACCATATTTTCAACACTTCTCAGAAGCAAGGAGGACAGTGGTGGCCTAACGTAGTATATATGGGACAGAGACAAATAACACACATTTGTCTTTTGCATCCATTTATTGCTGCAGTAATGTAAGAGAGGACACCACACAAAAATAACACTGCAAGATCTCCTCCAGGAAAAACTGAATAATGCCATAGGAAAGCTCATTCACAGTATATCATTTCACAGAACAGATATTCTTAGAACCTCCAAACACCATCAGTTCAGGATTGCAAAAGTGCATAGCTGGACTCTCCTCAGCTGGTGAATGGCAGAAAGGGAATATTAACACCCATATGACCTTTTCCCAGTGAAAAAGATTCTTCATCCTAAAAATTCCTAAAAGTAGTCCACTGTCTTCCAGCATATCTACTCCTGCTTAGATAGAGAAACGAGTTTCAAACTGAAATGACTGCAGTCTAAACAGCATCTCCGGTCTTCTATCTTAGTCTTACAAGGACACCTGTAGCAGAGAGCTGAAAACAAAAACCAGGAGAACGTAGACAAAAAAAAACTCAAATTGTGCTTTTATCAAATATCACCCCCCTCCTCTTCTACTGTCTTTCAAGTGGAGAACACTGGAAAGTTCACACTAATAAAAGAATAAGCAGTTGCTTGAAAGTCAGAGGTTGAGGGGACAAATACAGCTTCATTTTCTTCCTAACGTCTGCCTCCCGAACAGTAACTGGGAGTCTTTACTAAGGACCAGTCATCATTTTGCAAGCGGAGACAAGCAAAGATATTGAAAAGGTTACTTTTGAGGCTGGTCCCTTTTGGAAGAACAAAACCATTGTCTGACAAGAAAACTCAGCATCTCACTCACATTTCCTAATGCTTTGTATTTAATACTGAAATAGCTTCCCTCCCATTAAGATTGGAATAAAACCATACTAAGCAAACCAGTTGTGGAAGTATTTTCACACCGGCTTCAGGTCAGCAGAAACACTTAGAAAGTGAAGAAGCTATGCAGAATAGCAACAGATAGAGAAGTTTCCAATAATAAATAACACTGCGGTATTTTGAGTTCGGGAGTGTTCCTAGACAAGCAATTGAGAAGAACTGACAAAGGACTTGGTCAAACCAATGGGACTTCTAGGCTAAGCTGGTTCTGGTCTAAAGCCTGACTACACTCTTGCTTCTTAGGCTCCTTGGGTCTAATTCTTTGCAAGCTGTGTCTTTATTGGCTCAGGTTTGCTAGCAGTTTGCTGCTTTGTTCTGGTTTAAAATACTCTGAAGCTGGAACAAGAATTAATTAGAACATTTCCAGTGAAACAGGTCAAAGTTTTCCCCTGGAAGATCTCCAAGATGCAGTGGGATCAGTTTCTAGCTAAAGCAGAGAAAATTAAAATCTTGGCCTTTCAAAATTGGAAGTGGGCAACTTCTGTGCAATTTTGTTGTGCAGTATCATCAAAACAGTCCAGTTTTGTTCTGATGTGGAAAAAAGGCCAAAACCTGAAATCTCAAAAAATTGATGAGGAACAGAACTGTTCTCTCTGGTCACTTTTAGGAAAATACTCAAGATACTCAACACCCAGTAGTGTATGAAATTGGACTGCTTTCTTATAATAATCTTGGCGGAAAAAAAAAAAAAAAAAAGGAATCTACTAAATCATTAATTTGCCACTTATTTTTCATTACAAATAAAGAAACTGAAAGTTACTTTCAATAGCTCTTTAAATTCTAAAACCTCAGATAACATGTTGAAGTAGAATCTCCAGGCCTACATTACGTGATCTCATTTGAAAGTATGACACCAGCATGTTCTGAGGATGTAGAAGCAGAGATGGGCTCACACTAGCACATAGGTGCTCTTAAGTCAGAGACATCACCAGACTTATGTGCTGTAACAAAATAAGGATGAAAGGAAGTATTAACTTGGGATCTTCCTTTGTTTCTTCCTGCTTTACAAAGATAGCTTCCTTTATAATTTGCCTAAGACTCATTATGGGCTTTTTGAAGTAAAAGGTTTTGAACTGGGTCTTATGGGCTTTGCCATATATCTGTTTCTTCAGACTCTAAGCCTAGCTCCACAGTAGCTTAAATATAATTACCTATTGATCTAAAAGAGCATCAACTATATGCAATAAAAGCAGAACCATAAGAAAAATATTACATAATTGTAAACAAAAAAAATCAAATGCCAGCGATAATTCCCCATAGTGCCGAAAGTGTACATGTAAGATAAGAATGATATATTCCTTAAAAATTCCCCTCCTCATTTCTTAAATCCACCAGATGTATTTCAGAGACCTTCTCTGTCTCTGATCACCTCCTTTTATGTTCCTTAATGTAACATTGCCAGATAGTCAAAGCTTCTTTCACAGCTTACGGTGAGGACACCGGAGTGCTTTTGTACCTAACGTACCAAATCACATTCCCATCAGAGATTCGCAAATCCTATGGAGGAGCTGACATTTGAAAACCAAACTCAAAGTCTGGAGATCAAAATAAGCAATGAGCACATATGACAGTCTCTTTGCCACATTCAGTGGTTTTATCATGTTCTGTGATAAAAAACAAACCACAGTGTAATCTGACTCTGCAGGTTATTTACAGCACATCACATCCAGCAAATGGTTTACAGAGCCACATTTAGACAAACCTCACAGATTTTGCAACTTCTTTGAATTGATGTTGCTTCTGGAATTTCTTTATAATCTATACGTATAGCTAATACCATATACATGGATGGGAACGGGTCATGACATCTAGCCCTTCTATTCAGACAACACAGTGCAACAGCCACTCAGTCCAGCAGATTGCTTTGATGCCTACTCTACACATCCTTGCCCAGAACAGCCACAAAGAACTTGCTCAGACCTTGCAAGGTATTTGAGACTTGCAAGAAAAGGGCCAAAGACACAACTGCAATTTGACACAGGAAGAAGAAGAAGAAGAAAAAAAATAAATCCTTAGCATTGCCAATGCTTTGGCCCCACGGGAGAGCAAAGAACTTGTTCCTTGGGATCCCCAGGTGCTCCCAAGCAGCTAACCATGCTGTACGTTACAACATCAACTACAACTGCCCCATGGTCTCTGCCAGACTTGGAAAACCAATCAGGGAAGGGAAGAGGATTTTCCCTCCTGATCCTCAGATCTGGTACAACATGTGAACACACCAACGCACACCAGTCAGCCCCCCAAGCAAACCCACCTCTACTAGTAGACAAATTCGAAGCTTCACAACAAGATTAACTCTATCATCCTTACCATCACTATGTATGAAGGTGGGCGACCCTCGCTCTGGCTGCATACAGGCGTTAGGACCCACACCATGACACCTTTATTGCATTACTGCCCTGTTATATGATGAACATGTAGACACATCAGAGTTGAGGCGAGGATTTCACTACTTTCCACCTCTCATTTCCCCTCAATCCCTCTCCTTCTCAGAATATTGTCACTGCTGGCAAGATGCTCTTGTTTTGCAGTTTCTACTACACGTACATATTTCATTAAATGTTTATATATTCTCAGACCTTTATTCTCCTGTTTGCACTTATTGATTTCAATCCCCCTCCACTATTACTGTCTTCTCACATCCGAGTTATCGGTGTGAAGTATTTTAAATTCATCTGTGTGAAAGATAGCCACGGACAAAGCAAACTACATTGCTTTAAAGGTTTCTTTTAATAGTTCAATATAGTCACAAACTAATTTTCTGCAAAATAAAACATGAAAAGCCTCCACTATAAATAAAGTTCCTGTGAAAAGTCATCTTATTCCACTGAAAATACCATACATAAGTTAAAACCAAAGAGTCTTTCAAGAAAAATAGTCTAAGTGGAGGTAAAACTTCCCCCTCTCTTTTGTATTCTTGAAGTTTAAACTTTCTCCGTAGGTTTAAATCTCTTCCCACCTCCTCTTTTCTTTTTCAGCCAGAAAGCCAACAGCACGGAGGTCCCAGCGATGAGGAATGACTCACATGCAAGTGCTGAGTCACAATCACACGGAACACACTCTCACTTCTTGACGGAGCATCAAATTCAATAGCTTTGCTTAGTCACTTGAGTTTGCCGTAATTCCTATGATTCACTCAATTCCAAAACTTTGATTTCTGATTTCTTATTTTTGCTTGCAATATCCGTTCAGTTGCATAACTCTTACACAACTCTTAAAGGTAAATTTTTGCAAAGTATGTCACAGCGCATATTGGTTTGACTTGGAACTGCTGATCTCCCACTCCTTGGACACCTCCGGAGAACCCCAGCTGACATCTGAAGATACATGCATCAGGACTTCATCCCACCCTGACTCATACCAGCAACAGCCTACCATCAGCTTAAAAGGCTGACCTTTCTCTAGAAGGGCTCCTCAGCCCAACAAGGTCAGACACAAGAAGCGAGTGTTCAGCAGTTTGCGCAGAGGATAAGGTATTTGCCTGTGATTAAACAAGTCAACGTTGGAGCAACAGATTTCCGACTCCTTCATCATTTCAGTTTGCTACCTTTTGTCCTATCTGGAGGTAGATAAAGCAAAATTACTTTACCTAACTGTTTATCTGTTCACCCAACTATTTATATATGGGAGAAGTTCAGTTTGGCCAGAACTCAACTAAGGTAATTAAGAAATGTACTTCTTTCCACAGGAGTTTACAGCAATGTTTTATCTAGTTCCTCCTAACTTTTCAACCATAATCCTGGGAACTTCTCTAAAATGTTACGAGGCAGTCTAGCATGGTGGGATGAAGGAAACTCATCACTGACAGAGGGAAAGGCAGACATAGTAAATAAGTTTCTGATGACTACCACAATGCAATACCTACAGAAGGTAATTATCACCATACTGTTATTTAATCTTCTTTCTTCAGGCATAATTTTTGTGTTTCCTCACTGCCCATTTCTGCAGCAGCTGTACTTACAAGTTTTATGCTGGCTTAGTGGTTAATAAGTCCATTGTGCTGAAGGCACCCGGTCAGTTAACTATATCTGGAAAATTTTCCCTTTCGAAAAGGCACTGTGAGGAAAGCAGGGGCCAACTCTGTGCATTTCTAGGCATAAAACAGACTGCACACACTGATATAGTTCACAGAAATCCTACAATAAAGGTTAGATGTCTTTACCCTTGCTGGGGGATAACTATAGCTTTGAAGCTTCTTTGGCCAACTATTCTGACCTTAGCAATATTCAATAATAGCATGAAAAAAAACCCAAAAAGCCAACTGAAAAAGTAAATATTTGGCCTTTGGTCATAATACATTAAGTTGCAGGCCATATGTTCTCCATAGGCTGCAGGTTCCCAAGTCCTCCTCCAGGCATTTACACAATGATACTGGGTTTTTTTTGTTTGTTTTTTTTTTTTTTTTTTAAGTCTTAGCCAACCTTAGTTAAAAGTCATTTTCTATAAAGCATTGTCCTTCTCCATTATGCATACCTAGTGTAAGTAAACTATAGACACATTCTGATCCCAGTGAACAGCCTGAAGAACTCTGCTGACGCTATTGCTCTAGAGATCCAAGACCTACTCCCAAATCATGAAGCAAGCCCAGCTACGAGGCAATTAATTCTACCTCTTCCTTCCTGCCTCCACCCAGCCTCAATCACCCAATGCGTGCATCAGTGTAAGCATCAAGTAAAATGTTTCAAGAGAAGAAATAAGAGATCCACCTCAAAACAATTCATGTCTTGGTGTCTTAACACTCACCTTGTTCAAGTGACTGCTGCGATGCAGGTAGAGGATAAACTTGAATCCAGGCCTTAGCACTATGGTGGACACAGCAAAAGCCACTATGGTACTCGCACCTCTTTTTTAACTCAGAAATTCCAGTTTACTCAAGAGCTGAAAAAGCTCAGTGCAACACATATCTACCACAAAACTTTAGAAAGAGAGGAGTCCATTTTTGACATGCTGATTTTGTTTCTGGTGAGAACAACACTACACCAGGAAAACACCAAACACCTTTCTCCAAAACCACCACCTCCTTTGTATATAAAGGCAAAACACCACCCCGCCGAAAAGATACGCACTTGTATTTCTAATTATCGGTGCCAGAAACTGTGGGGCAACCGGTATCTTCCTTCTCTTCACAGTTTTCATGTGATAAGTGTTGGAAAGCTGCTATTGATATCAAAACTGACCAGCAGGACTGGGACTGGAGAGAAAAAAAGGCAGATCAGGATAAAAGTAGTAAACACCATACCTATAGTATATTTTTATAAGGCTTCTGCTTATTTATTCAAGCTGTAAAAAGACACCTTTTAAAATGCTCAAATCCTGTTTTTAACAGGGCTGTCTGCTCATGCAGCTCAGTGACCTTGGTAGACAGTAAAAGCCAATACGGTTACCGAAGACTGATTTCAATAACTTGCTGGAAAGGGTCCAAAGCAGCTTTTCATTCTGCAGTCTCTGCATCAAAGACAACATCCTAACGCAGAAAAGGGAAGACAGACTGCAGCTGCTCTTGAATCTGGTATAAGAGATGTGCGGTTTTCTGCTACCACCACAAAATTCATGACAACATATTTTCTACGGGTAGCATCAGATGACAACACCCTACCTACCACTTACCACCGTGGCTACACGCCGGGGCTAGCGATGAACTGCCATATTTCTATTCCTGCATCACATAGTGCAATGTTTGCTTAAATACAAATTATTTTTTTAAGCAGCAGCAGAATTTTACTTAAGAACTGTGGGGTTTTGTCCACTATAGGCAATGGAAAGTGCTGCAATGCTGCTTTTTTGCTTTTTAAAGTGTTTCATTACTAATACTAAACATCCATTAGTTTAAATATACTCAATCAGCTAGCTACCAAAATATATTATTCTGCCACTGGACCCATCAAAACAACAAAAAAAAATCCCAACCAACACTGATAATCTCTGCAGTAGCCGAGTATACCGTGATATTAGCCTATACACAGAAATGAGGATGATCTTATTCAGAATACAAATCTCTCCAGCCCTTAAGTGCTCCATCAGGAGTCTTGGACTGCACTTCTCTGCACACAATTTAAGCTGCTTTCTACAGGATGCCAAACAAATTTATTCACAGGGACAGAGCATTACTAAAACAAATATCAAGACACGAACAAAACCAGACTTTAACCAATAATTGAACAGAGCCATTTCAGTCTCTCTTCAGTGATAGTGCTGCTTATGATTTCTTTTCACATCTCCTGGAAACTATTTAAACAACGGTCTTTTCATATCTTTGTTGACATAGATATTTCTGTGAAATATTTATTCATGGCCAAGTGGACTATATTGTTTGTTCATGATTGGTCAAGTAGTGCTTTTTTGTTCACTGGATGTGCAACGCTTGCAACGAAGCTTGAAGTAAGGAAGCTTGCCAAAACTCTAAAGAATAAAGCCTGGAAAGATCAAGGTTCACCAGCCTGCCAAAAAAAAAGGGGGGGGGGGAGGATAAAAAGAAGCAAAAGACACATCCTTTCAAGGTTTCAGAGCAAACTCCTTCAGGAAGATGCCCAAGTGCACACCCAGGTCCCTAAAGTGACCCAGCAAGACTTAAGAACAGGTCTAAGAGATGTGACGAACCAAGAACTCATCATGATGCTGCTGTAAGGTCCCTCATCAGATGTGTTCACGTGAGGCGAAAAGCCACCTACAGGGTTACAGATAAGGTCTAAAATCTATAGTGAAGTCCCTTAAAAACTGCCAGAATTGCAAGAACACTAAGTACTCATCATTACTCATTTTTGTACTGCATTTATTTAAAAAAAAAAAAAAAAAAAAAAAAAAAAAAAAAAAAAAAACCACCCACCCCCCAAAAAAAAAAAAAAAAAAAATGCAAAACCAAAACAAAACAAAGAAACTAGTTTAAGGGATAACTTGTATTTCTGAATCAAAGCACAAGTTTAAAGGCTGTATAAAGGCACCCATTTCTATCTGCATGGCCTCCTAATGAGTTATCAAGTTGGATCTTTTTGTCATCACACGTTTCCTTTTCAAGCTTTTCACGGGGCACAGAGAAAAAGGCATTTCTAAAGCAGAGACAAAACAACGTCTAACCATGTCAATTGATTGGCAGAAGTCTGACAGATGTCACATACAGATTAGCAGGTAGGAGATCAAAATTAGGGGGGAAAAAAAAAATGTCAAGGTGTTCTTGTTCAAGTAACTGCCAAGCACATTGCAGCCAAAACGAACATTTCCTTACCTGTCAGTATACCACCTCCCTTAAGTTTCCTGTCAAGAGAGACTTTGCTGCACACCTTGCACATTTGCAGTTTGGTCTACTTTAACTTACACGGGCAGCAAGTGCCACACTTGAGGGATATCATGGAAAAATAGTCAGACAAGATGTTTCTACTTTCTTATTCTTGGAAGTTGTATCTTGACTATTTCCTTTCTCTTGACCTGTTAATGAGATACAGAAGGGTAATCTGTGAAGTAAGCTTTGCAGCAAAATCAGGTCTTCTCAAAAAAGTTAGTGTAACTGTACTGCTGATTAGACAAAGGTTTTATCAATTCCAAGTCCATAGCTTCTCTTCCTTCCTCCACCTTTTTCAAATAATAATGAGTACTAGTTAATTATAAATCATTACAAATCTTGCACAACCACAGAAGCGGACAAAATATATAAAAGTCTGAAAGATATGCTTAATGACATGCTCTAAGCACAAAGTAGCCAAGGCCAGTATTTTCGACATTATTCTATTTTGCAAATATAATATCACGTATATCCTTCATCACATTTGCTCATGCACGCTCATCTTTCCCAACATAAGCATCTTTGAGAGCAGCATTTAACTCCTCAAACGTTACTATGTTTTTCCATTGAGGACTCCACTTTTTCACCTTCCAATAATATTAAAACAACATCCTGCTGTCCTTCTTTAGGATCAAAAATAAGGTAGCATTGCCCCTATTTTCCGCTACAATGAGCAAATCTTACTTCTTCAGTTCTGTGCTTGTTACCTTTTATGCTCCAGATAATTCATTAAAACTTCACATGTTCTGACTCCATTATAAACCTAACAGTCCAACATTTCTTCTTTTCCTACCTTCAGTGTAGATTAAAACATTACACAGTTAAACTCTTGAATACACTCTAGGCACCACCTAACTCATTTTCACAACAGTGCCAATGAATCCTCCAAGTGCAACCACGCTACGAATTCAGAATCCTTCAAATCCAGCAAATAAAAAGGGTGATTTTCCTCAAACAGTTCTAGACAGGAGGCAAAGGACCCCAAAACTTGCATCTTCACCATCATGAAAGAAGTTTTTTCAGCACCAGATTCAAGATCCTCAAAAAATATCTAGTGTGGATTCCATATTAAAAACATTAAAATTGCTCCTAAATAATTAAAATTAGCTGCTGAGAGGGAAAGAAAGAAAATCAGCTCCTTTAGGACTAAATAAAAAAAAAAAAACAGCAGAAGTGAGTATCATTTGTAATGGAAAAAGCCCCAGACAGGTTCAAGCAGTAGTCCAGTACTTTTCCCAGTACTGAAGACTCAACAAAAAAACAAACAAAAAAATCCCACTAAAAAAAAAAAAAAGAAAAAAAATAGAAACTGACTATTTTACAGGCCTTCTAAAATTTTGGTGTTATAGAGGCAGAAGACTGTTCATGTTTCTGGCCAAACTGGAAGCAAGAATCACAAGGAGGAATTTGAGGTAGTTCATTTGCATGAAACATCCACCTCAGTTTTGTACATCTTTAAAGAACTAGATATTTATGTAAATAATGAAAATAAATTTGATAAAAACGTTTATAGGTTAATTTCATTTTTCCTAACATCCTAGAAGCAGCCGTTGCTGTTCACGTCAGCACATTACTGTTCACAGCACAAACAACAAGCAACTCTTCCAGCCACTACCTAAAAGCTGTGGTGGATTTTGTAAGCAAACGGGACAAAAGTTGATGTATAATTTAAAAGTGCCAACACATCACAGAACGCATTTGTACAATCTCCTTTTCCGAACTGTCACAATACACAGAGTCTCTGCCATCAGAAAAATTCAGTCGAGCAGTATTGTACCAGCACCACGACAATGGGGGCAATCAGCTATTCTCACGGCTGCTTTGCAACCTGAAAGCAGAGGATTAATGATGACAATTCTGCTGACAAGGAGACACCGCTGGCAGGAAGAAATGTGCCATCATGTTACTTTCCAGCTGGGCTTCACAGACAGCGATGCTCCCGTACCTTGTCGGGTGTACAAGGTGCCATTGACTTCTCGGATCCAATTGCTCAACCTGAGTAAAAAAGCTGATGGAGGATTTCAGCTTTTCTGTTAGTCAGTTTGTTATTGAAGTACCTTTTGTGGTATTGCTGTTTCTTGTTTCCCTCCTAGATATAACTGTTAGTCTGATAAATCTCTGCTGTAGTTACTAACAAATGGCCCAGTTACAAGATTTCCTACATTACTGTAGTCAGACTGGGACAAAATACGGCATCGTTATATAGATACTGCTGTAAAGAAACCAGTACTGCATATAAGAAATTCTTTTTATATATATATATACACACATACATATTTATGAGACCTTTTTAGATAAAGATATACATTGCCCTCACATTAATTTCACCTCCATCTTTCCCACTGGATTTTTACTTTTTTCTGCACATCATCCCGCAGTCAGTTACAGCAGTAGCAAAAGTCTTTAATCTCTCATGGACAAGGTACAGTAGCAGGGGCAGAAGTAACTTGTCAAAAATGAGCTTGCTTTCCCCCCCCCAAGGGAAAACCTATCAACATCATTAGGTAAACAAAAACCCATCACTGTCTCATCATGTTCATAACAAAATCAAAGTGCCAGAAAAGTTTCTGGAGATCATCTAATCTGTCCTAAAACTGGATTATTTATATTTATAGTAGTACATATTGTATGGCTAATTCAACCCACTTATAATAAGTAAGCATTTCACACAACTCAGGATTTAGTCATATACTATAAATGATACTGAGAGGAAGGCAGGAAAGCCCCAACAGAAATAGGGGCTTGATATTTTAACTCTAGGATGGGATTAACGCTTACATTTCTGAAAGCTGAACAAAAGAACTGATAGAGGTGAGAGGTATTTTTCATTCCAAAATAGCCCCTA